>NC_047504.1:4927037-5227037 GCF_902827115.2 Pseudochaenichthys georgianus
GCCCTGAAAACTGCAGTCATTAAACCGCTCTTAAAAAAGAATAATCTAGATGCTTCAGTAATGAACAATTACAAGCCCATATCAAACCTGCCATTTCTTAGTAAATCATTGAAAAAGTTGTTTTTCAACAGTTGAGTAATTTCTTGCATTTAAATAGTTGTTTCGATGTGTTCCAGTCAGGCTTTCGTCCAAACCACAGCACTGAGACTGCTCTTGTAAAGGTCTTTAACGACATCCACTTAAACACAGACAGTGGCAGAACTTCAGTGTTAGTATTATTAGATCTCAGTGCTGCGTTTGACACTTTTGACCACAGCATATTACTAGACGACCGACTGGAAAACTGGGTGGGTCTTTCGGAAACAGTTCTAAATTGGTTTAAATCCTACTTAAAGGATATAAACAACTTTGTTTCTATAGGTAAATACACATCTGAGTTGACAAATATGACGTGGGGTTCCTCAAGGCTCCATCTTGGGGCCTCTTCTCTTTAACATCTACATGCTACCACTGGCTCAGATAATGAAGAACAACAAAATAAGTTACCATAGCTATGCAGATGACACACACATTTACGTAACAATTTCACCAGGAGACTATGCTCCAATTCAAACACTGAGTAAGTGTAAGTGCATTGAACAAATCAATGACTGGATGTGTCAGAACTTTCTCCAATTAAACAAAGATAAAACTGAGGTAATGGTTTTTGGAGCCAAGGCAGAACGTTTAAAAGTTAGCGCTGAGCTTCAGTCTGCAATGTTCAAACCAACAGATAAAGCCAGAAATCTAGGTGTAGTCATGGACTCTGACCTGAGTTTCAACAGTCACATTAAAACAGTTACTAAATCAGCCTACTATCACCTAAAGAACATATCTAGGATTAAAAGAATAATGTCACAGCAGGATTTGGAAAAACTTGTCCATGCTTTTCTCTTCAGTAGACTCGACTACTGCAATGGTGTCTTCACAGGTCTCACTAAAAAATCTATTAGAAAGCTGCAGCTGATTCAGAACGCCGCTGCTCGAGTCCTCACTAACACTAAGAAAGTGGATCACATCACTCCTGTTCTGAAGTCTTTACACTGGCTTCCTGTGTGTCCAAGAATAGATTTCAAAATATTGCTGCTGGTTTAAAGCACTGAATGGTTTAGGCCCAAAATACATTTCTGACCTCCTGCTAAACTATGAACCATCCAGATCTCTCAGGACTTCAGGGACTGGTCAGCTTTCTGTCCCCAGAGTCAGAACTAAACATGGAGAAGCAGCGTTCAGTTATTATGCTCCAAACATCTGGAACAAACTCCCAGAAACCTGCAGGTCCGCTGCAACTCTTTCTACTTTTAAATCCAGGCTGAAGACTTTTCTTTTTGTCGCTGCTTTTAATTGAACTATTCATATTTTAGACTGCACTGTAACTTTTATCCATGTATTTTTCCTTAATGTTTATTTTATTAACTTTTCTTTTTTAATGCTTAATGTCTTTCATTTTTTTTTTGTAAAGCACTTTGAATTGCCTTGCGTTGAAAAGTGCTATATAAATAAACTTGCCTTGCCTTGCCTTGCCTAAAGCCTGACAACATTCAGAGGCAGCTCCTCATTCTATGGTTATGGCATGAGACACACCTTCCAATGTTTGTGTAAAAAGGTCATGACCCCTAGTGTGCAGGACTGGAAAATAGTATTCTCGGCTATGGCATAAACACCTTTTTGAGGCCTCAGTTCTTTTTCACTAAGTCAGGAGCCCCCCTCCTTGTGCACCGCTGTAGGAAGAGGGAAGAAATGGCCTCCTCTCTTATCAGTGACACCCATAAACCATTCTAGGCCTCAATCTCAATTTAACAAACCACTTGTGTTTTGTTAATACTGTAAATATAGAAAATCATAAAATATGAAGCATTTTCATTGTGGGTTATACAAGAATATAATTGATTATATTTGATTATAATTAACTTTCGTTGTAAGTATTCAACCTAATATGGAGATCTCAACACTGTGAATAATAAGTGTCTTAAACAAATGCATTGTGGGACCAAAGTATCTGTCTACAGCTCACTCAAAAATGTGCTGGTTTGGAAATGCGGGTCACATGGTTCAGATATAATTGAACAAAGTGACAAAAGCTCATGCTCAAAACCTGTGCCAAAAGACTTGATAGGAAAGAAATGTGCAGTGTTAAAAGTGAATGTTAGACTCCAATGAGTTCTAAGAGAAGCTCACCTGACTGAATAAACAGACACTTTCTTTACTTAATGTGTGTATTGTGTCCGTGTGTCCTCAGGTGTATCTGCGGCCTGCTGAAGAACAAGTGTCGTATCCTGGTCACCCACCAGCTTCAGTACCTGCAGGCGTCCGACCAGATCATCGTCCTCAAGGAGGTTGGTGCTTTCTGAGCTTTTGAAACTGAAGACACTTCAGTGACACACCTTGTTTTTCTGGAAGATCAGCACCCTTGTTTTTTTTTTGAGTGGAATTTGAGTTGGCTAATGTAGCTTAGTTGTGTAGCTCAATATTAGCTTCTTTCTCATTGAGACATTTCCCCCAAGGATTCACCAGCAGCGTCACCTCTTTGTCTCTCCCAGGGTCACATCATGGCCGAGGGAACCTACAACGAGCTTCAGAGCTCTGGACTCAACTTCCAGTCCCTGCAGAGGAGCGACGAGGATCAGGAGTGCTCCATTCGATCACCAGAGCCAGACACTGTCCCTTCTCAGCAAGAGGACCAATAACTCTCACAGCTCCCAGAGCAGCCTCCTGGTGCCCGAGAGCAGATTCACTGAGCAGCAGCTTCCGGTACGTACCTTTCAAAATAAAGTGTTTTCAGGGTTATTCTACAACTGTTTCAATTCCGCCCTCTACAGGACTCTATGGGTACTACCCTCTATGCAAGCATTCTCCCACTGAGACTTCTATAGACGTAGCCGGCCTTGGGCGGGCCTACCTGAATGCGCGCGCATCACACTGTATAAAAGGAGGCCTTGCCTCCTGACTATCATCCTTTTCTCTTCACAGCGGAAGTGATTCCACGAGAGACTGAGACGTTTGAAAGAAGAAGAAAGAGTTATCATACCTCCAGGGAGTCGCCACTGCTAGAGACCCGGGCCTGTCCTTCGTGCCCTGGCTGAAATAGCGGGCGCCGATCCCCACCACCTTGCTTCGAGTGGTTGGGGGACCAGGATATGGCCGAGGCGGTGCCATTCACGTTCGCCATTCCTTCCGGGTCTGGCGTCCATGGAAGTCCACCGCCCAGGGCTGTACTCTCCCTGGATGATGATCGTGGCGGCAGGTGTGTGGGCTACTCACTTATTGCTAGAGATGCCCCCGCCTCACCAGGTCAGAGCGATTATTGGGCCGCAAGGCCGAATAAGTAGCTTGGTCCAGGGCCTTGCCCAGACCCGCCCTTGGGGGTGGACGCGTTTGCACACGAGCCATGGCCAAGGAAGCTGCTATACGCCTTTCCACCGCTGCTTCTCATTCTCCTCTCCTGGGGAGAGTGAGGCGAGAACGTCTGTCAGTCATGCTAGTGGCTCCAGACCGCGTCGGGGCGCCGTGGTACTCAGAGATGACACAGATGAAGGTGGGCCAGCCCTGGGCGGTTCCCCAGTTCTGGGGGCGAGTCTCAAGAGGCAGGTGCAATCGGGGCCGTCCTCTCCAGGCTTGGCTCCTGAGAGGGACAGGCTGAGACAGGGTGGATTGTCTGACAGTGTTATTCAGTCTATCCAGGCAGCTAGAGCTGGATCCACCACAGCCTGTTACAGGCCAAGGTGGCTAGGATTCCAGCGATGGTGTGAGGAGCGGAGAATAAAGCCCCTATCTTGTGAGTTAGGCTCTATTTTTCCTTCTTACAGTTATTGGTGGACAGAGGACTAACTCATTCTACTATAAAGTGTATGCAGCAGCCATTTCGTCCTGCCATGAGGGATTTGGTGGCAGGTCAGCCTTTAGTCAACCACTGATGTCGCGGTTTTTACAGGGGGTCAGGAGGCTGCGCCCAGTAGTGCACGCCTCCACCCCACAGTGGGACCTGCCCCTAGTGTTCGAGGCTCTGGCCTCGGGCCGTTTGAGCCTCTGGAGCTCTCCTCTCTGAAAGCATTGTCGTGGAAAACAGCTTTGCTTCTTGCCTTAACGTCAGCCAAAAGGGTGTTAACTGCTCTGTCGGTGCACCCGAGCTGTTTACAGATTCGGGGTGACCGGAGCGGCGCACACTCAGACCGAACCCCTCCTTTGTGCAAAGGAGTGCGTTCAGGTCGAGGGCTATTCAGTTAGGGGGTTTTAGTCTTCCCCCCCATGGTGGGGCCAGGGAAGCTAAACTGCACCTCCTCTGCCCGGTGCGTGCGCTAGCATGTTATGTGGAGCGCACGGCTGCCCTTAGATGCACCGAACAGCTGTTCGTGTGTGTGGGGGCGGTGTGATCGGGAAAGCTCTGTCCAAGAAACGCCTGGCAGGCTGGCTCTGCGAGTGCATTGCACATGCCTATGGACAGGCAGGGAGAGCCTGCCCCACGGGGGTTCGTGCGCACTCCACACGGGCTGTGGCTGCGTCGACAGCCTTATTCAACGGTGTGAGTGTGGAGGATATATGCACAGCGGCGTCTTGGTCGACGCGGCCCCCTGGACTGGTGGGGGGGGGGAGGGGGGGTTGTGGGTCAGTTGGCATCTGACCCCCTCCCCGGACGTAATGCGCCTTCGCTGTTCTCGGGCCCTCTGAGGGTCCCGGATGGGCGAGGGGCGCGCTGGGCCCTTACAGGGCTGGAGGACCTCCACACTTAGTCCAGTCACACACTCTGCACAGGGTCAGTGTTTGAGTGTGGGGCATGGGCTCTGGCGCTCTCCCTGTTATCCTTAGGGATTCAGGGAAGCAGGCGTGTAGTAAGCCCATTTGGGGCCGAGGGGCTCTCCCCATCCGTCTATGGGCGGGGGGGGTCCCCCGGCACTGTTTTTTGAGCACACTTTCTGCGAGGTAAGCGCAGCAGGGTGTGCTCTGTCAGCCACAGCCCAGATTTCTCCTCGGTTATAACGGTTAAAGGAGAATGTGGGGCAGCAGCTGCTGACCATAAAAGCCGGTCAGGGGCAGTAGGGTGGAATGTTGTTGTTGGACGACAGTGCGCGTATACATCGCGGCTCCCCCACTGTACCCATAGAGTCCAGTAGAGGGCGGAGCCTGTGAGAGATATAACGTTGGGTTACGTATGTAACCCTTTGTTATATTAGCACAGGCGGAGCCCTCTACTCAGGGCACTGTCTGTCCTATTCCGCTCGCTGAAGAGAGGTGTAGGATGATAGTCAGGAGGCGAGGCCTCCTTTTATACGGTGTGATGCCGCGCATTCAGGTAGGCTCGCCCAAGGCCGGCTACGTCTATAGAAGTCTCAGTGGGAGAATGCTTGCATAGAGGGTAGTACCCATAGAGTCCAGTAGAGGGCTCCGTGTGCTAATATACCAAGGGTTACAATACGTAACCCAACGTTTCAACCTTAAGTGTAACCATTATTTTGCCATATAACAAATCTGGTCTATATACCTTCTTTAAGACATTTTATAAGGCATGACTGTATACAAACATGTCCATATAAATCCCACAAGTGGAGTTAAATCAGAGTGAAGATGAGTCTGTATAAAGTGAGTGCAGAGCTGAAATTGCAAGGTTGATTCCATAATTCAACTCTTATAGCCAAGTGTCAGGTAATCAAACCCATTTCCATCTGCAAGAACTCATTTAAATCAAGTCATTTCCCCTCTATGAACTGAGCACCTCTTTTTATAAATAGCACATTCACTGTTGTGTAATTTGAAACAGGAATTATTACATAATGTTTCTATGATAAGCTGTGAATGTCTGAGAAGTCGGTTCCATTGAAACAAAACTCATAATAAAATCCTTGTTCCAGTGTCCTTTGTACAAGTCTGCCAGTATGAAGTGGAAGCCAGTAGTATGAATATGTAGAACGTTTTGTTTTTCAGGCTGAAACAGTGCCCAGCGTGGCAGAGGAGAGCCGAGCTGAAGGAAATGTTAGCGGCCACATCTACCTCAAGTACTTCACTGCAGGCCACAGCCCTGCGGTGCTGGTGTTTGTAGTGCTGATCAGTGTCCTAGCCGAGGTAAGAGATGGCTCATAGGCCTTCATATACTCCAGAAGCAGCTTTATGATCTATTTTGTAAAAACTCATACTGAGATATGTGCTTCATGTTTCTTTTTGATGTGCTAATCAATGATTTGTACCACAGTAAATGTCTAGTAAAAAAAAAACCGTAATTATAACTTTTTTCTATGTATAGGGTGCGTATATAATGCAGGACTGGTGGCTCGCATACTGGTGAGTGTTTATCCAGGGCTATTCACACTCTCTAGTTGTTGTTTTTTGAACCATGTAATATGTATTAGTTTGCCGTGCGCCTGGTCTGATTTGTTGATGCTGTGTGTCAACAGGTCGAGAGGGGAGTTCTTGAACAGCACAGCCAGAGATGTTACCCTCGGCTCTGGCATCAATGCCACTCGCTCAGAACAAGAGGCCGATCTCACGTTTCACCTTGGCATTTATGCAGGTGAGCCTTCCCTTCCTATCACCACAAATACTGTTTGTGGTGTTTTTAAAGTCCATGCTATTAAGTAGAGCATGTTCAAATGCAGTCTTCTTGTTTCTTTCTCTCAGGTTTGACAGCGGCTGCGGTGGTCTTTGGCTACATGCGCAGTTTGGTGTTGTTTCACGGACTGGTCAGATCGTCTCAAACTCTGCACAACAGCATGTTCAGCGCCGTCATCCGCACGCCTGTTCGGTTCTTTGACGTCAACCCCATAGGTGAGCCTTAACTTCAGAGTCACTACTGTTTAAAATGGAGCCGAGGTCCCGTTTCTTTTTTTTGAACTGTTTATTTTCATTTTAACAAAACAAGACTAGACATATCCTGACATTGGTCATTTTCATTCAAATGACAGATATGTAAGCAAAGTATAGTAAATCAAATCCAGTATAAATTTAAATAATTAAGTAAATAATATAAATAAATACAAACTGGGAAATAAAAATAAATAAAGTAAATCAAATAAATACTAATGAAAGCATTTTACACAGGGACTGACATCTTTGGCACAGCAGGATCAGACACAAGGACATTTTCCATAGTATTCATCTAAAGTTCAGTTCCAACAACCCTCTTCAACCAGCGATACATCCAGCTATCTTTTAACACAGTTCCATCTTTGGGTAAAAGAGTCAATTTTTATCTGCAGGCTCGCCGTCATTCTTTCCATCGTGTAGACTTGTTTAAGTCTGTGCTCCACTGAATGATGTCGGAGGTTTTGCATTTTTCCAGTTCAGTTATAATCTTTTTGGCAATTAATAACAGTATCCGTAATATGTACCTCTGGTCTGAATCGTAAGTGTCTGTAGGTATAGCTCCGAGCAAGAACAACATGGGCTCCAGAGGAACAGTCATTTCCAGGATGTTTCCAATCTCCTCTTTAACAGATTTCCAAAATCCTTCAATTACTGGGCAATCCCAAAAGATGTGTATATGACCCCTATTTTTCCGCATTTCCTCCAACATAATGCGACTGATGGTCCTTGTACATATTTAGAATTAAAAAAGGAGTGTTAAAAAATCTGATTTTCAGCTTCCAATCAAACTCTTTCCATAACTGATTATTAATTCCTTTATGGCTGCCCACACATAAGCTTTCCCAGACTGCATCTTCGATTATAATGTTTACTTCCCATTCCCCCGTATCTCCAACATCCAGGTGTTCTGGGAGTCGTCTGCCACAAGCCTCTTATATAAGAGAGAGACATGTTTCTTCTTTGGGAAGCATTGTTCTGCAATACTAATAACATATTCTTCTATAATGTTTGGTTTTTGGACTGCTTCTCTTTCCTTGTGGCTTGTAATATAGTGTCCTATCTGGAAGTACCTACAAATCCTTTGACGGGAGCCCATATTGTTCTTGAAGTTTAGAGAAGGATTTGACATCTGTTCCATCACATGTTTGGTTCATTGTGGTGAGACCTGATTGGCCCATCTTTTAAAACCTCCATCCCTTACAGATGGACGAAACTCTATATTGCCTAAATTGGCATGGCTCTTGATATTGATTCTGGGCTCCTGACATATTTTTTAACTGCCGTCCACAACTTTAGGGTATGCTTTATCGATTAATTATCAATCTTAACTTTCTTGACGGATTTGATATCAATAAAAGGCAAAACTGTTAACGACAAACCCCTAGTTACCGAGGTCCTGTTTCAATAGTACGACATATGGAGGCAAACCAGGCTTCTGACCTTCTGGATAAAGAAGTGGCATTTGTTTTTCTAACTGACTTTTCTTTCTTTGCTTTGTAGGAAGGATTCTCAACAGGTTTTCCAAAGACATCAGCCAGATGGACTCCCTGCTACCCATCACCTTTGTGGACTTCTATCAAGTAAGAAATGAGTGCCATTTAAATGACACATACACTGATTGTGTCAGTTCTCCAGTTCTTTAAGTCAACAATTCTCGACATGATCTCATTTTTCTTTCAACTATGTATTATTGTGGTTTTGCAGTTATTTTTACAGAATGTGGGCGTGATCGCGGTGGCGGCCTCAGTCATCCTCTCATCCTCGTCCCTGTCATCCCTCTGCTCTTCATCTTCTTGTACTTGAGACGTTTCTACCTCCGTACGTCACGAGACGTCAAACGCCTAGAATCTACAAGTATGTGTTTATGGGTCCTTTCCATAATATACCATTCCATTTCATTGACGAGTGGGCTTTTTAAATAACGTTATATAATAATGTTTGATACACACAGAGATGAGCAGATGAAAACGATGGTTTCAACCCCCTCTTTTTTTCTCCTGCAGCTCGGAGTCCCGTGTTCTCCCACCTGTCTTCATCTCTTCAGGGCCTGTGGACCATCAGAGCCTTTAGAGCTGAGGAGAGGTTAACGAAAGCCTTCGATGCTCATCAGGACCTGCACACAGGTTCTACTTTACTTCATATTGAGCTTTTCATCATAAACATGTTACCTTTCAAAAGTGTGGTTATTATTGTCTGCTCTGTCAGTGTGGACAAATACAGTCTTTGCTGAAATCCATTTTCTCTCTCTGGTTTCAGAGGCGTGGTTTTTGTTCCTGATGACGTCCCGCTGGTTCGCTCTTTACCTCGACAGCATTTGCTCAGCATTTGTCACCTTCGTAACCTTTGGCTGTATCCTGCTCAGAGATGGTAAATTTCATTTCATTTCAAACCTTTATTTATACAGATAAAATCCCATTGAGATCATTGATCTCTTTTCCAAGGGAGAGCTGTTCAAGTAGTTCCACATGAAACATAAAAGCATAAACAGAACAACAAAAGGACATCATACAGCATCATTTACAAAATTATCCACATAAACAGATGCAAATGCACCCAGAATGACTGTCAATACATTTTAGTACCAACTTCACAAACGAGTGCAATCGGGTACCTCAAAGTGTGGTCCGCGAGCGCCCCCTAGTGGTCCGTGAGTATATTGGTAACATTTCACATTTTAAATAAATAAATGTATTTAAGTTTTCCGCAGTCTCGCGGGAATATCTCGGCAATGGAGCGAGCTTAAGTTTCACTTTCGATATCATGATATAGCCCAGCGCCACACCTTCATCACACATGTTGCCACTTGTTTGTACCATTTTCAGGCGATTTCAAATCTGTTCTAGAAAAACGATGTGTTTTGGGATATTTGTGGAGTTAGGTGGTCCGCGAGTGTTTTTTTCTTGGTTATGTGGTCCTTGGTATGAAAAAGTTTGAGAAACACTGTATTAAGGAAATTGAAGCACAACAGAAGACAAAGTCAAGGTGTTTAACGCGACTAAAACTGAGCAGCTTTTAATGTTCCACGGATTAGTGGCAGCCACTGCAAAGAATAAGTGTTGAAAGAGTGACGATTGAGACAATAAATGGACAAAATATCTTCTGGGTATAATATCCTCTCACGTCTCTTTAAGAGCAGAATGGCTCCTTCCTTTAAGGGAGTTCCCTACAGCGAGTAACGTAAAACCTTGTAAAGAGTTTGCCTCGGGAAAATCAACAACAACAATAAATCACATATGTCGTAAAACACTGCCTGGCTGCAAACAATAAAACCCTTCAACCTGAAACCGACTCTGAAACAGAGTTTTAGGTCAGCCTTATTTGTGGGTTTTTTCAGTTGGGTCAAGATCTTGTATAATAATCCCTGTGTGTGTGTTTCTCAGGGCTGAATGCTGGGGAGGTGGGGCTGGTGCTGACGTATGCTGTGACTCTGGTGGGCAACTTTCAGTGGACGGTGAGGCAGAGTACCGAGGTAGAGAACATGGTGAGAACTGAATGGTCTGTCTGTCTCGTGAAGCAGTGTCTCAGGAATGCCTGGTGGGAATCTGTTCAACCGTCTGCTTGATTGAGTCATGGTCACTGTGACCTAATAAAACATGACACTCTTACACCATGTGTAATAGGATATAAGGATGTGATTACATTAGCAGCTGATCAGGCTCAGGTTTTAACTTGCTTGTTATGTTGTTGGAGACTAACCGATGTAGTTACATTTGTTGTAGCTGTTTATGGAGGACAAAAGTATACAATGATGAGAAGCAGCAGAATTAACACAAATAACAACATTTTAAAATAATGTCTCTTTGAAGATGACGTCAGTGGAGAGGGTGGTGGAGTACACCGAGCTGGAGAGTGAGGCACCCTGGGAAACTAAGAAGCGTCCTCTTCCTGATTGGCCAAACAAAGGCCTAGTGACCTTTGACCGCGTCAGCTTCTCCTACAGCCCAGAGGGAGCGCCCCGGTCCCTCAAAGACACATCTTCACCTTCAAACCCAACGAGAAGGTGAGGACACATGTTGGCTCCCGCCAGCGTCTGCCTCATTTTATTAGTTAATATGTTGAACACATGACGGATGCCGCTCACTCTTGTTCTCTGTGTGTCAGGTGGGCATCGTGGGGAGGACGGGCGCGGGAAGAGCTCTCTGGTGTCGGCTCTGTTCCGCCTGGCCGAGCCTCAGGGGAAGATCTACATAGACCGGAGTTCTGACCTCTGAGATCGGCCTCCACGACCTGCGCACCAAGATGTCCATCATCCCTCAGGTGAACATCCAAAGACCTTCTGTTACCATGAATTTTGGAAATCATGTCATTGTAACAATTGGATACATTGAACTTTTTTTTATTCTCACCATGAAATCTTTGTTTCAGTATCTGAATCTAGAGATTGAATGGTTTTTTTTGCCCATTTGAGGATGAAAATCCAGCTCGAGTCTGACCACGTTTTTGTTCCCCTTTTCCCCAGGACCCGGTGCTGTTTACAGGCTCCATGAGAAGAACCTGGACCCCTTCGGCCAGCACTCTGACGAGGACCTGTGGAGGGCTCTGGAGGAGGTCGGTACCCCCCGTCGTCCTGCAGTTCAGTGAGATCTCACTCTGCTCGGGGCATCGGCCCTAACTCCCCCTTTCCCTCCCGCAGGTGCAGCTCAAGTCGGTGGTGGAGGAGCTGCCCAGGAAGCTGGAGACGGTGCTGGCCGAGTCGGGGTCCAACTTCAGCGTGGGCCAGAGGCAGGCTGGTGTGTCTGGCCCGGGCCGATTCCTCCGACAGAACCGCATCCTGTCATCGACGAGGCCACGGCCAACGTGGACCCCGGGGTACCGCTCGCAAGATTCTCGCTTCGCTTATTTTTAAGCTTACATCGTTCAGTCTACAGATGTCCTTATTAGGGATCGACCGATATGGCTTTTTCAAGGCCGATACCGATACCGACCGATAACCAATATTTGGAACCGATATACATGTGCAGTAAAAAAAAAATCTTGGTGTCAAAATGTAGAATAACATCAAACTCCAACACAACTCAACACAACTTATTTGAAATGCATTTAAGCATAGCCTATATTATGTTTAATTAACGTTTTAAACATCTTACAACTGGTTTCCTCTCTGTGCCCTTTTCTTTAGTGCAGTCATCTGCAATGAGTTAGAGAGAGAGACACGAAGTGGGGCTGGCAGGCTGACATGCTTAACTAACAATAACGCTTAATTTATTATATCTGTCTATCTAGCATAAAATCCCAATAAACTGCTAGCAACTGCAAAACACTAGTGCTAGCTAATGTTTTGCAAACTATAAAGTGAGGCTATTACAGTAGACCTAACGTTAGTCTAGTAGCCTCACTTCTAATATTTTGCTAAACATTTGCTAGATACATGTTGGCTAGCTAATGAGCTTCACATATCGACCTGAAAACTGCGAGGCTCCACTCGCAGCCCCTCCCCCCCACCACAGTTCCGCTGTGAGACGCTGCATGCACCCCCAACTCTGACTGACTTCCCGCGTCCCTGTGTAACTGGGAAACTGATAGAATTGGATCATAAGATCGTGGTGTTTTTGCAACTTCAGCATAGGGGATAGGGATGTTTATTGAACTTCGGTTTAACACATGTATGGCTCTACCGCTCAGCGCTGCTGCTTGCTTCAGTCTGTGTCTGCGTTCTTTCGCACCTGCCTGTAATCTGAGAAGGTCCCGCCTCTCTGGCTGGCTCCCAACCGGAAAATCTTCAGTAATAGCCTATCAGATAGCGCTGTGGGCGGGACATTGCTCGTGTACACAGAGTGGTGACTGCAGCCAGAGAAACGGCCGCATCAGAGCCAAAGTTTTATCGGCAATTTGATTAAAAAAAAGGCCGATACCGATAATCGGTCAAATGCGGAATATCGGCCCCTAGTCCTTATTGTTACCCTGTCTCTCTACAGGACGGATGAACTGATCCAGAAAACCATTCGGGACAAGTTCAGAGAGTGCACCGTGCTCACCATCGCTCACCGCCTCAACACCATCATAGACAGCGACAGGATCATGGTCAGTCCTCTCTTCAGCCTTAGTATACTATGATTCCCAAACAATTATGTTCCCTATACTTGATTACTGATTATATTGTTCTAAAGTAGTGCAGTCATTTAGTACATCAATATGTTATATCTGTCAAAGTACTGTCCATCTGCATTATGCCACTTGGAGAGCCTGACTGACGTTTTTGTTGTTATCCTGCTTTAAGGTTCTAGACAGCGGTACCATCCAGGAGTTAGACCGGCCCTTTAACCTGCTGCAGAACAAAGACGGAGCCCTCTACAAGATGGTGCAGCAGATGGGTCGGGCGGAGGCAGCCGCCCTGCTGAAGGCAGCCACAGGTGAGGAGAAAAGTGCATAATGAATATTATTTGGAACTTTACCTTAGACTTTTTTGTTTTTGCCAAATTGATGATTTTTCTCACACTTGCAAAGGTAACTCGGGAGTCTGTCCAGCAGAACAAGATTTAGAGAGAAGGCTAGTCTGAGAAGACGTAACATTTCTTTTATTTTGAAATGTGCAAATCAACCTGGTAATGGTGAAGGACATCTTTTTCTGCCACCATTTTATTTTCAGTTCTGAAGCTGTGCAGGAAAGTTAGAACTGTGTCTTTTAAAGTTGATAAGTCAACAATCATGTTTATCACATGTGAATAAGATGGTCCGGTGACGGTGTGGTACTTACTGTGCAAGGTAAGTCCAACTGGGACATCTTGAAATGGCAATGCAAACCGTCATTTTTAATCCAGGTTATTCAACTTTTAAAGTTGCTGAGTTGACGGTTAATGGGTCACCTCATAAGGGTAAACACTTTTGTGCAAATACACATGTGTAAAAATGTAGTGATTGTCAATCGTGTGTTAGTCATCTTACAGTTATTAAGCTTTTTAATGTCTGTTTAGTTGTTTTTTTAAATGCTGCTTTTCTTACGGCAGTACAATGAGACCTATGATGTAAGTTTTTTTATGTATTTAAAATCAGATCTCAGCCCAAAACAGAACTGTTTATTCTAAATGCTGGTGCTTGTGCTGTGTTTATTTCTGTGGATTGTCAGTAGATGACTGAATTCATTCCAAATGGCAGGATGTTTGTGGAGAAAATATTTTCAATGTCATACCATTGATACCATGTGTCAGTTTCTTTTTTCTATTACCATTTCTTTAAACGATGATGGACATATGGGAATAAAATTCCTTGAAACGTTCCTATCGTTTTTTTTTTTTATTTGAATGACCATTTTAGGTAAGCTTCGTAAAAAGGGCCTTGAAAGTGTCACTTGAGTCAGCCTCAGAGTATGTCTTTAGCTTGGCAGCTATTATTTCAATCTCTCTGATTCTCCCAGTCATTTCAGTTTTTGCCTTTGTGCAGCAATTACGTCTTCCATCTCAATTTCAGCCTTTTTAGCAGCAAGCTCTGCAGCACAGTCTGCTCTTTTCACGGTCATTAATTGTGATTCTGACTTGAGCTGTGACTACTATTCGTAGTTTTGGAGACTGAAGACTTACTATATATTGACTGTGCTTAGTCTCGGTCAAGCACCATATGAAGTATTGCATTTTCTGCCTTACCATCAAACTCCACTAGACTTCACTCATGCGTACCTTCATTAGCCCCATTAAGTCTGCTGTTACAGCTATGCAGGAATCAATGTTCCTTCTAATGTTAGTGGTGTCCATCATATCACACAAGTCATTGTCTGAGCACTCATCCTTTAGTTTGGTGCGTAGGTCTCTAACTCGATCTTTCCAATGTGTATATTGCATATTAAATTTGATCTCTAGTTGAGATACTTCCTTTTGCTTCAACTCCAGCATTTTTGGGGTTAACGTTCTCTCTCTCTTGATTGTCTGAGTTTGGCAGACTCGGAAGTGACTGAAGTGGGTTCCATTGTTACATTCTGGATTTCAATGCTGGCATGAATATCACCAATGAGCATCTCCAATCTTTCCTTTTCAGCATCATCCGTTTGGGATTTTAGTTGCTCACTTCAAGACTGAAGAAACTCACTTTGTTCCTTTAATTCACCACTGTGTGATTGTTCTCTGTGCACTGACATTTTACACTTTAAGGAAAAACACTGTATGTGAAAACTATAAGGTGTTTGTATGATATGGTGTTGCTATTTACTATAATAAAACCCTCTTTTTTATGTCTTTATATTATGCATAGAAATCTCAGGAGAAAAACCTAATTTGACCAGTTTAACAAAACAACAATGGGCTATTATTATGAACCAATAAACCAATATTAAAGTCTCTTTTTTTGTTACACATATAAAATGTCCAACACCCTGTAGGTAACACAGTCAAACATGTGGCCGTTTGCAGAGCCGCACTCTTCTGTCTGACGCAGCGATGAGATGAAACTGATACTCCCCGTTGCAAGTCTGTAGTAAGGAGAGGATCTTGCAAGATGGCGGAGTGAGAAGTAACAATGTTGCAGGCTAGTAGAAAAAGTTTAGATTGTAGTCCTTGACTGTAAAACTGACAGGCAATTGCTTATTCATGATGCACTTTAAGTTATTATAGAAGTTAAATTGTCACATTTTACTTTAATTCTCCAGTTACCAACACTTTTGACATAAAGTGCCTGCTAGCATGACCGACCACGATTACAACTTAAAAGTTCTCCGTGAGGCGTGTGACGACTCGGATATTGAGGACATGGAAGCGGACAACTCTTAAGGGACACAAAATAAATTGCCGAATCCAAAGAAATCGAAGGTTCATGGCGAAACACAAATGGCAGAGGGTAGCAGCAGCACCATTCTCCAGGCAATACAAGTCTTATCCGGAAAAATTGATGAACAGACAGAGCTGTTAAGAAAGTTTGTCTGTGAAAAAGCTGCGTGACACTGTCCATCGACTGGGTATGAAGGAAGGGTAATGCAGCTACTTCCAACAACAGCACCGTCAATCATCATTCAGTTCGGGATGAGGACTGTTCGTAACGAGATCTGGAAAAGTCCAAAGATGCGAGAGTCTACACGAGACAGCGGTGCTATTTTATGCTACATTCCATGCTGGCTAAATATACTGAGTCTATGCTTGCTAGCTGTCCATGTATTATATGTTCATAACATATAATACATGGACAGCTAGCAAGCATAGACAGTAAGCATGCTTATACTTATTATATTATTATTATATTAATATATATATTATATGTTATGCTACATTACTAGCTGTCCATCTCAATGTTAAAACGAAGTAAACTGGATATAAGCTCCCCAAACAGTTGAAAACCTACCAGTTTCACCAACTGTCTCTGCAACCTCCCTCCATGCTGGTTCCTCCGGTTTAGGTCCCGGTCAAGCGGCAAACTCTGGGGAAGAGCGGGGAAGCAATACGGAAGTGCCACACACTGCAGTTCATATATTGGCCGATAGGCGATGGCTGCAGAAAGGAGCAATTTCCATAGACCCCCATGTTAAAATGCCCAACTTTACAGCGGAAAAAAAACATGTTTTTCTCCCTGGCTCCATACATTTTATTATCGATACAGTTAGATTCCACCTTCATGATTATGGATCTGTGAGTGAATTGTTTTCTAACGCGACCCTTTTATTTATATTAGGTCTTAAAGTTTTTGCATTAATTAGGGCGTGGTCACGTTGATGGACACGTACATGCCTCACTGTCAGCTAACAGCAACTTGTCCACTCTGCTAGGCTACAACCATAGAGGCTACAACGTTAGTTAGTCATAGTACTGTACTTGACCCTTTAGCTTTAGCCGTGTTCGTGGGTGATATACCAGACAATTAAGATGTCGTGCTGTGCGCTTGAATGTACTAACAGAACTTCCAAGAAGTCTACTCTCAGCTTTTTTCGGTGAGTAAAATGATAATATTATACATGTTAACCCCGTTATACATGTTAACGCCGTAGCTAGCCCTTTGCGGCTCCGTTAGATTCGGCCAGCGGCGGAGCCCGGCGTTATAACTGGAGATCAAGGAATGCAGCGAAACGCGGACTTGGTTCGCCTGCAGCCCGCTATAGTATTAGCTAAAGAAATGATGTTGAACAAGGCTTATTAAGCTGAACATCGCCACAATTGTTCTGCTATGTATCGGTACTTATTTTATTTTCTTAACGTGTGAATGACAAGCATTAAGAATAACAACAAATAGCTATTTATCTTGCATATTGTCTCGTTTGATTATGAATGTAACGTTATATAGTGGAACTACACTGTTTTATCAAAACCAAAGTGCCACGCAGTAACTTGGTAGGCCCATGCATGTATTTCAGCAGGAAATGTGCAACCTAGATTACATTTACCAACACAGACTATATAGAAATATTTGTAAAAGTTGTTCATGCGTTATTAAGTGAATATGGCATTGACCCTCCTGTTGTCTTTGGGTCGGTTTTCATGTATTTTTGAATAAAGGTTTCCTTTAGGTGATCCAGACAGGCTGGACCAGTGGGTGCTGAACATCCGGAGGAATACATGGACCCCCAACGTTTCTTCTCGCCTGTGCAGTGAACACTTTGAGAGTCATCCCTTCAGCACGGACTCATGGGTACAGATCCTTTTAAAAAAAAAAAAAAAAAACTTGGTTCCATTTGTGAGTGTAAATTGTTGTTACTAATTAAATACATGTTATACATCATACAATGCTAAATAATTGTTATGGCACAGCTTGCACATCAGTGATAAGTAATGTTCTTTTGATTAAAGGCCAAATTAAGATTTAGCCAGTTAAGTAAAGAAACATAGAAATCGATTTTTTTTGCAAACCATCACATTTCTCTTCAATTTATGCAAAGACTCTTTATCATAGATAGAGAATTGCCATTCCCCCACATACTCTATGTTAAAAACAGATGAATTATATTACCTTTTTTTACATTATTTTAATAGCAACATTCATTCATCTGTTGTCATCTTATAACTTATTTATCTTAACAGCTATCACTGTAAAAAAAAAATGATTTAAGTTAATTTTACTATACAATATTTATCTCTACATTCTGTTCTTGCATATGTCTTATTATATTTACGTGTATATAGATTTCTGCCTGCACTAATTTATTATTCTTAATTTAATTTAGAATTTATTTGATTGTTTTATGTCTTATATAACTATGTTGCATTGTTGGAGGAGCTCGGGACAGATGATTTGCATTGCCATTCCTACAATGTAGCCTATGTGCATATGACATAAATCCTTTGAATCTGAATCTTGGAAACACGTAATTGTTGAATAGATTAACTCCATAGTTAACATGTTGGCCCTCTATTGTCTTTTATAATGCACTCTTACATTTAAAACAACATTATTCAAAAGAAAGTTGAATATCTACAGACCTCAAAAAGTTATTTTATATGTTTTTGTTTATTATTTTTATTAGGGAAGGAGAAAAAACACTGCAGTGCCCACCATTTTCTATTTCACCAATGGCAAAGAACAACAGCCTGGAAGGAAAAGCAGGGTGAGTAGCAATGACGAGGTAAGTGACACTCCTAGTTCGCCTGTTAACAGCAAGGAGAAGGAGGTTGCAGATGTCGACCATGGTAGTGGTGAAAACAGTCTTGCTGCTGATCAGAGCAATATCATTATGATACAAGGCACACCTGAAGAAGCCTTTGTTGTTCCACATGTGGAGCGTAATGACATTTCAACAGTCAATGCTTGTGAGGAGGATGTTGGTTTGGGTAGCAGCAGCCAACAAACAAAACAAATTGGAAAACAGGCAGACTCCGCCTCTGTTCACTCTTACACTTGGGCTTTAAACTAAGACGGGTCATACTGAATAGTTTGTGCACACATTTCTAACATGTGATCTTTCTTTCATGTAGGACGCTTGAGGGAAGTTGCAACGCCTCGGCCAATGGGATGTCTTCTCCACGTGAAAGAGATTGAAGGCATCATTTATAACTTGAGACAATTTTCCAAAAGTTATGACTTGTATTGGCTTAGATAGTAATGGATTACATCTAACACGAATCAAGATCGTATAGAAAAAAATGAAAGTGTAATCCTTAGATACATAGGAAGAGATGTAATCGGATTAGTTTTACTTTTTTTAATAATAGGGAAACTCAGGATTACAATCTTATTCAAACCCTAAAAAGAGCATATATATGTAAAATTATCAAATTGTATCTCTTCTCTGGAAGCGGTACTGTTCTGTAGGCTAATACTAATTGTGAATCTATACACCTACTGCCTGAATCTGCTTTATGGTATTATATTATACATTTTAAGTAAAAAAAATCATATTAATATTTCTTCTCTCCTGTGTTTATTTGCATTGCATTTGATATTGAGGTAATCCAAAACAAAAATAAAGTTATCACGTTACATTACTTTTATATCTTGATACTCACATGAAGTTACTGGTTGTGTTTTTGGCAAGTAGCCCTCCCAACCCTGTACATAAGTTATATCATTTGAATTACTGATACAGTTGTTGCACATCTTTAATTTATTTTCTCGTGTACTTAAGTCATAAAATGATTCGAAACCTTTACTTTTCATAAAATGCAAGATGTAACTTTCAATGTGGCTTTATCACATTTTCAATGTAAATAGATCTGATTAAATAAAGAGTAAAAGCACAATCTTAAATGTTGACAGTTATCATTTGCCTATGCTTATTGTTAATGTAGTGGTGTTATAAACAAAATGTTGTCCTAAAGGAAATTAAGATGTTTTTTATTTGTTGACAAAAGATTTAAAGTTGATGCTCACAACATGTGGGAACATTTATGGAGAAAAATGTTTCTATTGTAAAACAAATATTTATCTGCATACTGAACAAAACTCTCTAAAAGGTATTATCTTCTGTGACGTTACGACCCTGTAGGGATTGTGGGTATTTCACTTCATAATTACATTCTATGGTATGCTTATGACATTGATGCCAAAATACATGGGACTAGGGGAGACCTTCCTGTTGTTTGCATTGTCATGATAAATGACAGCGTAGTATTCATTGTCAAGATTTGTGTTTTTAAACTTGGGACTCTTTTCAGACTGCTCCGGCTTGGGAAAAGATTTGAGCCTTAATTTGTAATGTTTTCTGTATTGTATGGTAAGCTTATCCTTTCATTTGATAGTCCCATTTGGATGTGATAGCTAACATTTTCAGTAAGCAGTAGACAAAAGAAGTGAAAATATGAATGTAATTTATTTTCAATATTTACATAAATACATAATCATTTTAACAAAAAACATCATAACAAATACAAAATAAAAGGTTTGACAGACAGCCATGCCCAGCATGGGCCTGGAGAGCTGCAGAGTCCAATGGGGGTAAGAGGGGGGGGGGGATGTGGGATGTGGGGAAGAGGAAGAGCAGCCATGTTAACAGTGTTATGGCTACAGATGTAATATCTAACTCAACATTAGCCATGACAGTCTGGGCTTAGCAAGGGCCTTAGAATACATACTCTAAAGGCCAAATCCAAAGACAGTGATACTGACATTTTAGCAGTTCACAGTCTTTGGAGGTGGTCTTTCAGGCAATTGGCTGGTGACTTAAAAAAAATATCATTTCCCCTAGCGGTGAAATGAACTCCATCTCGCAAAAACAGCCCAGGACTGTCATGTCTAATGTTGGAGTGGTCAACAATGGCACCATTTAGGCTATGAACAAAAGTAGCCATAACACTGTTAACAAACTTCCGGGCCTTGTCAATTTTGACAGGATTTGCACCAGCCCTCCACCGGCGCCTCTGGGAGAGCATGATCTTCAAGCCAGGGTGCCGATGGTGAAGCTGGTCCAGGTCCTCCTTCATCTGGTTCAGCAACTGAACACTGGGCACATCCCCCAAGTCATTGCCGCCACAGTGGATGAGGAGGACATCCGGGACTGCTCTTCCTAGCGGGGAGTAGGAAAAGAAAGGGAGGACACCTCTCCAGCGCAGTTCACCCCAACCGAACCAGCACACCCTCAGGTCGAGGCCAAGGTTGCTGCTGATGGTCTCTGTAGCTCTCTGGGCTCCACGCCGGACATAGCTCCCGATTATCCATACAGTCACTATGGGAGGAAAATAAATGAGAGTAACAAATGCTTCAGATCATGAGGAATATCAAATAAAGTGTTGCTCATTTTGTTCCTTTGACAATAACATACAAAATAACTATGAAATCACACCTGTATGGTTAAAAGTAACAAGAGAGCAAAACCTCAAAAAACAGATTAACAGCACACAGTTTATATATATATATATATATATTTATATACTGTGTGCTGTTTATCTACAATTGTGCATACATGTATATGTATAGTATGTTTGTGTGTAATGTCAACCATCTGAAGTCCTGTAAAGTAAGCCAGGA
Source organism: Pseudochaenichthys georgianus (assembly GCF_902827115.2). Classification (NCBI taxonomy): domain Eukaryota; kingdom Metazoa; phylum Chordata; class Actinopteri; order Perciformes; family Channichthyidae; genus Pseudochaenichthys; species Pseudochaenichthys georgianus. The sequence continues at coordinate 4,948,173 of NC_047504.1, forward strand.
CCATCAACTTACAGGTTGTGCAGTTTGGCGTGGATCTTCTTTTTTCTTAATTCTGAAATAAATAAAAATGTTTTAATCAATATAAAAGCACCTTTCTTTTTCTACAGTCATATTTCATTAATCACATTTAATTCACGCAACACTGGCCATATCTCTGCTAGTTTACAAAGTTTAGTTACAAATGACATTTATATTAGAAAAACGGTGAAGCACTTAAAAAACAATTGTATAGTGTAGGTTCAAGAACCTTTAAATCAAAAGGACAAGTTTTGTAAAGTTACAGGGTATCTTACCTTCAGAATATGCCGGGAACGAGGAGCAGTGACCGCAAGCTGGGTTGTTAGCATAGGTTGTTAGCTTAATACTGAATAGAGCATGTTAGCTTAGCTTCTTAGCCTGAGCTAGGTCTGGATCGTCACGCTCGGTGGCAGCAGGTCCCGCCCTGTCCCACCTCGGCTCCGCCTCAGCACCGCCTCTTTGCCCTTATTTGGAGCAGGCGGGAGAAGGCGGGAGTTAGACTCTGACGTCGCTGTCGAGCCGTTAGTGGCCGACTCCGCCTACCGTGAATGCGTTTACCTCGGTGAACAGATCACTCCCCGTTGTGGTTCCTTTCATTGGCCGCATTGCTGCCAGCTCCTCCGTAAGCTTGAAGTCGCGCGTTATCCCCCGGAGAAATATGAGCAGCTGGGCTGTGTCACGGATGTCACAGCTCTCATCCAAAGCCAAAGAAAAAAAGTCGAAGCTTCCCACTTCACTTTGCAGCTGAAACTCCAGATTCTCTGCGATGTCCTCAGGGCCGCCTTAAGGGCTTCACGGCAACTCTGCAGAATCCTATGGGTGACGTCACGGACCCTACGTCCATTTATATATACAGTCTATGGTCCCGGTAGGTCAGGGATGGGCAAATGGCGGCCCCCACCTGTAGTATATAGTGCCGCGCACATATACCATCAGGACGTTAGTGATGGGGTGCGGCGGCGCAGTGATAGGAGTGTATGCAAGCCCGCATCTAGGAGTGATCGATGTGTGTCACGGCTGTAGACCTGTCAAGCAATAAAGACGCATCATACAAAGGGCTACGGATACCTCATTATTCTCCATGACCTGCGGTCAACTATATAGCCTAAAGGACTATTACATGGTGTCAGAAGTCGGTCCAGTTCGTCACTTTGCCGGAGCTAAACAGATGAAAGTTTTGTTAGCCTAAAGCTAACAGGTGCGGTCCCCAGAGAGCGGGAGTCGCAATTTTTTTTGGAAGAAAGAAAAAAGAGATGGATCGATTCGAATTACCATCTCCACTGGTACTCAGTGGCAACTTGGGAGAAAACTGGCGACGATGGGAACAACGCTTCCAAATCTACATGACCGCGAGAGGTGCAGACGGTAAGGACAGGAAGATTAAAGTGGCCATACTGCTGCATGCACTAGGAGAGGAGGCTCTTGAAGTTTACAACACGCTAGACATCGCACATGGTGAAGATGAAGGTGAAGAAGAAGATGAACAGACTGTTAAGGATATTCTAGCAGCATTCAGAGCCTATTGTCTGCCTAAGAAGAACACAGTGTTTGAGAGACATCAGTTTTGGGCACATCCTATGTCAGGTAACACCACGATTGAGAAATACGTGACAGAGCTCAAGCAAAAGAGCAAGGATTGTGAATTTCATACCACAGAAAATGACATGATCAGAGACAAGATTGTGTTTAGTATGAATGACCAGAGACTGAAAGAGAGACTTTTAAGAGAACCTAATCTCACATTAGAAAGGGCCATAGACACCTGCAGAGCTGCTGAGACGGCCAAAGTTCAAATGCTAGCTATGAATGCAGCAGCCCGTACTTGCAGTGCACAAGAACAGTCGACAAGGACAAAAGACACGCACACTGCCTGTACAACGTACACAAGACATGGGACAAAGGCATGAAACATGCACACAATGTGGTAAATCACACCAGCCAAGACAGTGTCCAGCATACGGAGTATCCTGCCGTAATTGTGGAAAACAGAATCACTATGCAACAATGTGTAGGTCAGCTAAAGCCCAACATCACAAGACAGTACATGATGTTTCTCCGGAAATAGACACCCTATATGTTGGGACAGTGAACATCGATCAGCTAAAGTCTAAAGCTGACAAGTCGTGGCATTCTAATGTAAATGTTGACTGCATGTGTGTGAAGTTTAAGTTGGACACAGGAGCAGAGGCCAACGTCCTGCCACTGAAAGTATTCACAGCGATGACTCGAAAAGCCAGACGTGAAAGAAGAACACACCTCAAACTGCAGCCTACAAAGACAGTGCTGGTGGTGTATGGAGGGAGGAGATTGAAGCCGGAAGGGGTGGTAACACTCAAATGCTCCACTCCCAAAACACAGGCAAGTCTGACATTTTATGTTTCCAGGCACTCATCAATTCCCATATTAGGAAACGAGGCATGTGAAGAACTGCGCCTGGTGAAAAGAGTGGACATTGACTCGATAGAAGTGAAACATCCCACAACAAAAGAGGAGCTCATAGCTCAGCACCCAACTTTCTTTCAGGGTTTAGGTGAGTTTGCTGGAGAATATCACATCCACACTGACCCCAAGGCCACGCCTGTCATACATGGCTGTAGGAAGATACCACTGGCAGTAATGGACAGACTGAGAGACACTCTCGATGACTTGTTACAAGCTGATGTTATTGTACAGGTAACTGAGCCCACACCATGGGTTAATAGCCTGGTGATCACAGAAAAGAAAGACAGAACAAAGTTACGGGTTTGCTTGGATCCCAGTGACTTAAACAAAGCTATTCTCAGGCAGCACTACTCCATTCCAACGACCGATGAAGTTCTGTGCAAACTAGCTGGTAAGAAACTTTTCACAGTGCTGGATGAAAAAGATGGATATTGGCAAATAAAGCTAGATAAAGAGTCCTCCCTACTGTGCACATTGAACACACCATGGGGGAGATACCGCTTTAAACGTCTTCCATTTGGGATCAAGTCAGCAAGTGAGGTTTTCCAGCAACGCAACTGTGAGACATTTGGAGATATCCAAGGGATCCACATCATTGCAGATGACATGATAATTGCTGCATCGTCAGAGAAAGAACACGATGAGATATTACAGAAAGTGATAGCCAGAGCAAAGGAGGCTAATGTAAAGTTCAACAAAGACAAGATACAGTACAAGGTGAGCAGTGTCAGCTACACGGGCCATACGGTCACTTCAGAGGGTGTTAAAGCAGACAGCGCTAAGATCAAGGCTATCACAGGCATGCCAACACCAACTGACAAAACAGGACTGCAGCGATTGCTGGGCATGGTGAAATACCTAGCTCAGTACATCCCAGGTGAAGCCACCATATCAGCACCACTGAGACAGTTGTGGAGAAAAGACAGTGTGTGGCTGTGGCAGCACGAACACGATGAAGCAGTCAAACAACTGAAAGATGCTCTCATTACAGCTCCTGTACTCAGTTACTATGACCCAAAGAAACAGCTCATCATACAGGCAGATGCATCCAAAGATGGTTTGGGAGCATGTCTAATGCACGAGGGCCATCTTGCCTATGCATCAAGAGCACGAACACAAACAGAAAAGAACTATGCTCAAATAGAAAAGGAACTGTTAGCAATTGTCTTCTCTGTTAAGAGGTTCCATCAGTACGTGTATGGATTGAAAGTGGATGTGCAGTCAGACCACAAACCTCTGGAAAGCATTCTGAGAAAGCCGCTTGGAGCAGCTCCTTCCAGACTCCAACGGATGCTCCTCCAGCTGCAGCGATATGACTTGAATGTCATCTACACACCAGGTAAAGACCTACTGATTGCAGACACACTCTCACGAGCTGTCACACATGATGAACACTCAACAGTTGATGACATCACAGATGAGAAAGTTGTCTATGCTCTGGAGCCAACAGATGCTTTGAGCACTGAGATGCTGCAAAAGCTCAAAAGTGGAACAGCTAATGATGAAATACTACAGCTGCTGCAGGAAACACACAGACAGGGCTGGCCACGACACAGAAAACAAGTACACACTAAACTGGTTCAATACTGGCCTATCAGACATACTCTGTCAGTAATAGATGAGATAATGTTTGCAGGTGACACGATAATCCTCCCGAGCTCGATGAGAAGTGACATGCTGCAAACATTACATGTGGCTCATCAAGGAATGCAGCGGACAAAAGCACTGGTACTGGCCAGGTATGTCAAGAGAGATAGAACAAATGGTCGAGAATTGTGGGACATGTCAGCAGTTCCAGAAACCAGAGGGAGCCTCTGATCTCACACGACATTCCTGAGCTTCCTTGGCTCAAAATAGGGGCTGACATCTTTGAAATAAAAGGACAATCATTCCTATTGATGGTCGACTACCTGTCGAAATATCCTGAGGTGCTTAACATTAATGACAAGACATCACATACTGTCATTAAGAAAATGAAATCAGTCTTCTCCAGGATAGGAATACCAAAAGAGATAGTGTGTGACCATGTCCCATTCGCGAGTCAAGAAATGAGGAACTTTGCAGAATCATGGGGCATAAAACTCACTCCTTCCAGCCCAGGCTATGCACAGTCCAATGGTCTGGCTGAAAGGACCGTACAAACTGTTAAACATGTTCTTAAAAAAGCACAACTAACGAACACAGACCCTCATCGTGCCCTGCTCATCCTGAGAAACACACCTGTGACAGGCATGCAATACTCACCCGCACACATGCTCATGGGGAGAGTGCTAAGGAGCACCTTACCGAGCTCCACCGTGATGCTTCAGCCTGCTGTGCCTAAGGATGTTCACTCGACTCTCGAGAATCTACAGAGGAGGCAGCAGCAGTATTATGACAGAGGAACGAGGCCGCTTCCTGAGCTGCAACCAGGAAGTACTGTTCACATGGAAACTGAACAGGGTTGGCGTCCAGCTTTGGTTACTGCACAGAGAGGTGAGCCACGTTCCTATGATGTTGTCACATCTTCAGGTCAGCACTACAGGCGCAACAGGAGACATCTGAGGAAAACACCACACGGCGCCCAAATGGACCCAGAACCTGACTTACCTGAAGACAATCAACTATGCACGCCAGATGCAGACACGTCAGAGACTGTTGAATGTGAAATGTCATCACCGCAGAGCACAAGAAGAACCAGATGTGGCCGACTTATTCGACCACCTGAGAGATACAAAGATTTCCTAATTAGCTCAGGCTAAAGGTTGTGCTAAGACAGAGTTTATATGTTAAAATCCTTACTCTATTTGCTAAAAAAAAAAAAAGAGAAAAGTAAGGTGTGTTGTTTATATGAGGATGTTGGAGTGATATACACTGATTCTAAATTGACATGTTAATGTTCATACAAAATATAATTTCATATATATTCGCATGTTAACAAGTGAACAATGTTAATATTGAGACCGTTATAGAATGTTTACTACAGCAAATGTTATATGCAACTTTCATTGTAAGAAAGGAGGATGTAGTATATAGTGCCGCGCACATATACCATCAGGACGTTAGTGATGGGGTGCGGCGGCGGAGTGATAGGAGTGTATGCAAGCCCGCATCTAGGAGTGATCGATGTGTGTCACGGCTGTAGACCTGTCAAGCAATAAAGATGCATCATACAAAGGGCTACGGATACCTCATTATTCTCCATGACCTGCGGTCAACTATATAGCCTAAAGGACTATTACACCACCTCCTCTTTTTGCGGCCCTCAGATTAATTTATAAACAACGTAATTAATTAAAAAAAAAAAAAAACATGATTTCAAATACCGCAAAACAATCTGTGACGCGTGTGTGTATTGTGTTTGTTTCCTGGGGAAACCCTCACAAGAAACACCGGCTGTTGTTATGCCTGCTGTGACGTTAAGTTGCCTCTTGTAATTATGCCTTTACAAGCTTACAAGTTGTATTTATAAGTTGTGAATTTGGCGAAACAAGTTTAATATTCTTAAAAAGACTTTGTTTATTTGAAATCAGATGAAAACAAACTGTCACGGACCCTGCCGTGTTATCTATGATTATTACTACGCTTTTCATTCATAATTTCAGCGGGAGGGAGGGGGAGTGGCGCTGAGGAACAGCAAAGTGTGGGCGTGTTGACATTCCCCTTATTGTGGAATAAGGGGAATGCAGAGACAGGCTTCAAGTGTTTTAGGTTCAAGTTAGACAACTAATGTCTGGGTTAGTGTTCATGACTTCATGTTTATGTCATCTTAATGGTTAATCTCAATACACACACAATTTCCGTGCTTTACAATAGTTTAAAAATAGTTTTATTCCACTGTTTAATAACCTGTTCAATACAAACATGCCACTTGTACAAATGAAATAACATTTCTGTGAACTGATATTTGTTTAGTGAGCTTATTAGAGGATGTTCCCATGTTTGGGGGATGTTCCCTTTTGATCGTAAAATGTCAATGAAGATGTCAGACTTAGTATATTTGTTAATAATTACATGCAACACATGGAATTGTTGTGTGTGTGTGTTCCAAGTGAATCTGCGGCCCCCTGGTGGCCAGTACATCAATTATGTGGCCCCCAACACCATCAAAGTTGCCCATCCCTGCGGTAGGTGAACAGAGAGCAGTCGTAAAGGACCGGGACATTTCCTACAGCGATGATTAATTTATCCTCCATTTTATGACATATGGAAAAGACCTGTGTATGCAGATACACGCGGTTTGATTGGCTAGCGCTTGTACTGGCGGGATTTGGATAAACAGGATTTGATTGGCTGATGCCAGCTTCGAAAGCATCCGGAGCATCAAAAGTTGAACATTGCTCAACTTTTGATGCTCACGATGCTTGCAAAGCCATGCTCCCCACAATGCAGTTCGGCAAAGATTCAAAATCTTCTACGTCGTCACCCCATTCAAGTGAATGGGCGAAGCTTTGAAAGATTTTTTTTCAGATTTTTTTTCATGCCTGTGTGTGGACGGGCCGTTGCAGTTTACATCAGCGAGCGCAAAGTGAAGACTGCTGCAGAGGCTGCTGCACTGGCAGATGATTATGTGCACTGCTTACGCACAGGGGCGGTCGCGACTTCAGGATCCAGGATGAAGGGTATGTATCGTGCAGGGAGATGGGAAGGGAAAGCTAATCCGCACTCGGGTGAGCGTGAGATGCGAGGTCAGCCACAGGGTGATTCGGAAATCTGTCATTACTGCAGGGAGAGAGGGCACTGGAAGGCTAAGGCTAAAAGGGGGAACTGTGTAGGCCAGGTTAACTCTGCTGCTTGTGCTGTGTCTGTGGTGCCGTTACTTGTCATCTCTCCTGTCAGCAGATTAATGAGCCATGCGGGTGGAAGGAACCACTGTTTTCTGCATGTTTGTCAACCGGATACGTGTCGTTGGTGGGAAGTGATATCAGCGTGCCGGTAAAGATTTTGAGAGACACTGCATCGTATGACTCGTACATTCTGAGCTCTGTGTTACCATTTTCTGACAAATCTGGAACTGGGGATTTTGTCCGGATGGGAATGAATATTGTGCCCGTTCCTCTGCATTCTGTTGTGCTTAACTCAGGTCTGGTGCAGGGTGAGGTCGCCATGGGGGTCCGGCCTGTAATGCCGATTGGTGGTGTGGATGTTATCCTGGGTAACGGCCTGGCTGGCAGCCGTGTGTGGGCTGAGGGTCCACCACCTACCATGCAGTCATCTTCACCCACTGTGACTGTTAACGCAGAGGAGAATGTTAAGTGCTCTCCTGCAGTGTTTGTGGCTTGTTCTGTGAGCCGTGCACAGGGGGAGTCTGGGCAGGGGGAAGAGGTCAGTGAGATAGATTCGGTGGTTATTCCTGACTGGTTGTTGTCTGTATCCCGTAGTGAGTTGGTGGCAGAGCAGAAAGCGGATGTTTCCCCCAATCGGTTTTTTGAGGCGGTTCTCTCCACCGAGGTTGGTAATGGTGTCACCAGGGCTTGTCAGCTGCAAGGGGGATTGCTGGTCAGGAAGTGGTGGTCACGTGGGAAAGGCTTCATTGGTGAGGCAGTGTATCAGATTGTGGTTCCTGTCAGATTTCGGGAGGAGGTCCTCAGAAAAGCTCATGGGCAGTCGGGACATCGGGGGGTGCGTAAAACATGTGGTTACATGTTGCGGTATGTCTTTTGGCCTGGTCTGAAGAGAGATGTGTCTCGGCACGTTAAAACATGTCGGACAGGTAAGCCAATTCGGCAGCGACCTCGGGGGCAAGTCTTTGGTTTGTTGCCAAGGGCTAGTTTGCGGTTTATGGAAGGACATTCCGGGTTCTTCCAGGTGCTGGGTCAAGGGACTGACCAGAGTGGTTCTCTGTCCTCAGGAAAATATCGGAGAAGAGCTCCGAGCTATTTAGATGGTTAACGGTGTTCTTAGGAGAACTCCTTTCTTATGGGGGGGAGTGTGACGACCCCTCCACACCACGTGGGGTGCCGTCTGTTTGTGTGTGTGTGGTTTGTGGGTGTTCGCAGGTTCAGGTGCTGACGAGCCGCACCCGTGGGCGGACGCTTACCTGATGAGCTACACCTGATGATGAGGGATAAAGGAGGAGCCCAGCTGGTTGCGTGGCTCTCACTCCGGGCCAGCTTCGGGGACCTGTTGCTGGTTCTCTTCACTTCATTGGTTACTGAGAATAAACAATTGTTATTTTCTTACTCTCGTCTCGCCTCCCTGCTTTATGTTACAGCCCACGAGCCGGGTTGTAACATTGTGGAGAAATAAAAGTCACTACATTAAAAAGTCACAGCTTGTTAAAGAATATGATAAAGGCGGAATTAAAGCTTTAGACTTTGAATCGATGATTGGAACAATTCAAATCAAATGGTTGAAAGCTTTTTTATCCCAGCCAGAATCCATGTGGTTCCATATTCCAAAGGCCATATTTAAACGTCTAGGAGGGTTTGATTTTCTTTTAAAATGTGATTTTGAGGTTAATAAGATTCCGACCAAATTGTAAAATGTTCACAAGCAGATACTTCATTATTGGAAAATTATATTTTCCCACAATTGTTCTCCTCATGGAACAATAGAGTGATTATTATAAACAGAAAATCCTTGTTTAGGAGTGATTGGCGTGAGAAGGGTATTCAGTTTGTTCGTGATTTACTAGATTGCAATGGTAAACTGCTAGATTCGTTGGCTTTTTCAACGAAATACAATATAACATGTACTGCGAAAGATTATAACAAAATCTGTAAAGCAATTCCTGTACCACTTATTGAAATGATTCATAATACCCAGACCCTCTGTCCTTAGACCCTCACATCGTACAAGGAAACACTTCCGGAGAAAACCCACAGTTTAAAGGGAACATGGGAGAAACCTCGGGGAGAGCAACAGAGGAGGGATCCCTCTCCCAGGACGGACAGACGTGCAATAGATGCCGTGTGTAAATTGAAAAGATAATACATTTGCAACATAGGTAGTCCAAATGTTTGGAAATGCATGTGTGTATAATAGGAAGATGAATCCACGAGGATATCCATCGAGGACCTATGATCCAGGACCACAGCCACGACTCAAGATCCAGGGCACTGGACCTCAGGATCATCCATGTCTCCGGATCCCGGCGTATATAGACACCAAAAAGAAAGAGATGTGGGGAAGCTGGGTTAATGGGAACATGAGAGTACACAGGTATAGACAGAGAGAAGTTGTTCTGTTTATGTTTTTATGTTTCATGTGGAACTACTTGAGCAGGTCTCCCTTGGAAAAGAGATCAATGATCTGAATGGGATTTTATCTGTATAAATAAAGGTTTGAAATGAAATGAAATGAGGAAGAAGTAAGATGTCCCCCGACAAACTAAGCCTATATCAGCAAAACTAGGGGCTGAATCTAATCAGCCCTAACTATAAGTTTTATCAAAAAGGATAACCATGTTCCTTTTGTAATTTATCTGATGTATCGTTGGAACATTTATTTTTCTCATGCCCTTTTTCTGAATTGTTTTGGTCGAATGTGAGAGATTGGTTGTTACTTAAATTAACAAATATTCCGGCCTTCAAAATATATCACATTTTATATTATATTGTTAATTTGGACTCTCCCATTTCTGATTTGGTAAATATAATGATTATTTTGGGTAAATACCATTTACATTGTAGTAAATGGAGAGGAGGCAAGCCCCCCTTTCCCTGTTTCATAAACGAGTTCAAGTACTTTTTTCTGTCCCTTAGAAAAATACAATCTTGTAACCTGTCTATAAAGATTTGCAATGACATTTCCAAATGGTTATTATTTTAAGTAAGCTTAATGACTTTTAAATGTTGTTTTGCCTTTATGCTTTTTTCTTTCCCCCTGGCTCTTATTGGATGTATTATTTATGTTTTTTTTGTCTTATTGTGAATGAATGTCTTGTACTTATGATAAGTTGATGATATCCTCACCGAGCTTTTTTATGTTTAAACATTTTTCAATAAAACATTTAAAAATATATAACAAATAACAACATATAACATAACATATAACAGACAGCTTAAATGTGTTGGCAATAAAGTAGCTGCTCACATGTGAAACAGATGATACAATTGTTTCAGGAATCTATTACAGACATGTCCAGGAAAGTGTCAACCATAAATGTTACATTACATATATGTATCACCTGGTGTGCCCACACATTAGAAGTATACAGATTTTTGTTCTGCTTGGAACATGTGTTATATTTTTGCTATTTGCGTTTCTCCCTCGCAGGTTGCCCAGCGGCGCTCTGATCGTCAGGAGACAATTCCAGAGACCGAAGGAGGAGAGAGCGCAGGGAACTGTACGATCTTAAACTCGCAGAATGGTGAGATATATCAGAAGACTTTAACATTATTTTTACACTTTTATAGGATATTAGCATTAAAATTAAAAATGTTAATTCGAAGTCGGTGTCATCAGGCCCGCCTTAACCTGCCACCAGGCCCTGGGGCCCCCTATTTAAACAACAAATGAAAGTCATGTATAGCCTCGGCAGGCTCTGTGATGGCACTTCTCCACCCTGCTCTGCGCCTGGTCCTCTCTTCCAGGTGAGTGACGTATCGGGCCTCCCTCGTGTATCTGTCCGGTTGCCGTTGGCTCCCCTCCACGTAGCAAGTCCTCGTCGTCCTCTCCATCTCCTCCAACAGATAATGTCCCTCCTGTCTGTTCTTCCTCTCCCGCTACTCCATCGCTATCAGAACCAGACGGCCGACTTGGCTCAGAGGCCCCGCGGCCGCTCGGTACAGAACTCACCTGTCCTCCCTCCTCATCCGGCCTACAGGTTTAGAATCACCTGGAAGCTTCGGCATGCTTTGTAACAGCTGCTTGTCTCCAAACTCCTTTTCCCTCAACAATTTCCTCTCCGAGCGCCACTCTCAAACTTTCTCTTCTCCGACATTTTCTCCTAAACATCTGTCACTCAATCACTCGCAGTTTGAGTAAGTCACATGTGAAGCATATTCTCATTCTGATTGGCTGTTGAGTGGTGCCCACGGACTGTTACGGAGTCATCTCTGGAATCCATCGATCTGATTGATTAGCGGAGCAAATGATCAAAATACTACGGAGGGAAGATATTTTCGTTTGGATTACTTTTCTCGGGGAAGCTTGCGAGTGTGTGTGTTTGTGTATTTTTGCGTTTGTGTGTATTGTGTTTGTTTCCCGGGGAAAACACTCACGATAAACACCGGCTGTTGTTTTGCCTGCTGTGACGTCAAGTTACTCCGTTCTCCGCTTGTAATTATGCCGTTACAAGCTTCAAAGTTGTATTTATCTGAATTTGCCGAAACAAGTTTAATATTCTGAAAGCCAAGACTTTGTTTATTTGAAACCAGATGAAAACAAACTGTAACGGACCCTGCAGTGTTATATATGATCACTACACGCCTTACATTCATAATGTCAGCCGGAGGGAGGGGGAGTGAGTGGCGAGTGAGAGCTGTCATCTTCCCTTTACAAGCTTCAAAAATGTATTTATCGTGTGATTTTGGAAATAAAAGTTTCATATTCTGAAAGCCAAGACTTTGTTTATTTAAATGTGTTGTAAAAACATCCGAAATAAAAAACTTTTTTTTTTAATTACATTTTTTTTTTTTACTTTTTCATTGGCTCATGATAGGCCCCTGATCTCCGTAGGCCCCTGGGCTTCAGCCCAGGTCAGCCCGTGCATTAAGGCGGCCCTGGGTGTCATCCTCAAGTCTCCTGTCGCTCTCCTTCTTTTCCCTGAAGGACGGACCGACTGAACGTGACAGAAGAACTGATCGGAGATCTGAACGTGGGCTCTCAGGCAGAGGAAGCCAATGAGGACATGCAGAGGATCCAGGAGCTGCTCAGTTTACCAAAGAACGAGGACGTGACTCAGGAATCTCCCAGCCAATGACAGTAGCTGCCTCACTGACTTCTCTGTTGAACATTGAAGGTGGGACTTCACACAACTGGGAGGAGACATTGGTCCCTTCTCTGTCTGGACTCTTAAACTGAATGGAAACTGCTTCACATCACCAACCACTGACCTGTGTACATCTGTCTTTGTGAGGACCACAAGTCCTCAGATATTGGGAGGTGAAAGATAACATCTTTAAATGGACTCCACATCATCTGGCTTTACTTTTCAAAGATCATATGTGCTATTTCCATTTTGTATGCCAACCCTGCCTGCCCAGACCTGAACTTCAGTTATTGTTCTAGAAGTAACTGACAAATGTCCTTCATGTCTGTCCAAAAAATGGCTTCTGTATTTTCCCCATGTCTGTGTCAGTGTAGTTTGTTTCCAACTTTGCCTCTGGGGCTTTTCAGCAACTAGGTCAAACACAGCCGTGGCCCCTGGTGTAAACAATATGTGACACAGCAGCAGCTGGGGCCCGGGGTGCAGGGAGACTGCTCACATGCAGATGAGCAGCCAATAGAAACAGCTTTGATTTATGGAAGGTAGGCTTGGACCTGAAACGTTGAATTTGTCAAGTAAACATGGAAAGTTTAAACATTTTAGACTCCTATTAGGTTTGATGGCAGTGTGTTTCCCTCAAGGGAGGCTGTGGCTCAGTGGCTAGTGTGCTGGACTTCGAATCAGGGGATAGCAAGTTTGAGTCCCACTGCAGTCAGCATGTCGTTGTGTCCCTGGGCAAGACACTTCACTCCAAATTGCTCCTGTGGGGATTGTCCACAGTACTGAATGCATGTAAGTCGCTTTGGATAAAAGCATCTAACAAATGACATGTAATGTGTTTGCTAATCCTTAAAAAACACTTTGCTTAAAATGGACACTGGTCGTTTCCAATGTAGTTGAATGGGATGTACTTTATTTGGGTTAAAGATTATTAAAACAATGCAAGTTTTAAATGTGGAATTCCCTTGCATCTTGTGAACGTTTGGAATCATACTCAATACGGCAAACTCTTATTTAGTTTTGAGAGGATTACTGCTTTTTAAGAATGGACTTGTAGTGACCTCTATTGGTGGTTTATGGGAACAGCAAATGTTTCATAGAAAGGAATATAGAAACGATACACTTATTTTTAATTGATAACTTATCAATAACATACTATCATACTATCATTCCCCACTTTTTGAAAAACACAAACAAAACAAAAATACTATACAATGATTTAACAAGACAAATTATACCGTTTTCAGAAATGTTCCATAAACTGGTTTTCCATCAGATGTAAATGCAGTCCTACTAACTAGATGCATACAGGCCCCCAAGCTAACTGGATCTTCAAGCTAACTTAATACATGTTTCCAAAACGTGTTGCTCAGTTCAGTGGACGACAATGGGAGCCCCCTTTTAGCATGATCACAGTAAAGTGGGTCACATGAAACAGTGTGTGTGTGTGTGTGTGTGTGTGTGTGTGTGTGTGTGTGTGTGTGTGTGTGTGTGTGTGTGTGTGTGTGTGTGTGTGTGTGTGTGTGTGTGTGTGTGTGTGTGTGTGTGTGTGTGTGTGTGTGTGTGTGTGTGTGTGTGTGTGTGTGTGTGTGTGTGTGTGTGTGTGTGTGTGTGTGGCTGGGTCTCCAATTAATGTAAACAATTATTTCCCCCTATTTCTGCCCAAAAGAAATCTCTGGCGCCGCCACTGAGCCTGCATCCCCATTTTGAAGAAATGTGCAGTGCAAAACAGGCTCATTGCAGCCACTAATGACACTAAGACACACTTTTTTGCCAAATATCAGCATTTTCTTTCTTTTCATTTTTTTGTGGCAAAGTATTATAATTTATTTTTCTAGTAAAGGGATTGCACAATTGTATTATGTATTTATTTTTTGACGACACAGACTTATGGAGCATTATTTTATTATCACTGTTCTAGCAAAGGAATGCACACATTCATATTGATGTATTTTAATAAATGTTAACTTGACTATTTGTGTTGGGGGGGCCCGACTTTTTTTTCTCCAAAGGGGAGGCCTGACAGAAAAAGTTTGAGAACCACTGCTATAGCCTAACTAAATATCCACTATTATAACACATTTTCTGTAGTTTCCACGCACAAAACGCTACATCCCAAAGTGTGAGAAAACACTTTCATTTGCACCCTCATTTGCACTTTGTGTGGTGGAGTTGATCTAATTTAGATACTTCTAACAGCACTTGATGACGCCCGGCCTCGAGCACACGTATTGGCTGAGTCTCAACGAGACGTGAATAAAGAGCGCGTGGATGGTGGGGAGCGTCTTGTGGTGTGCGAGGACCCTCCAGCGTGCGTCTCTATCGAGGCGGAGTCTCAGCCGGAGCCAAGCACCAGAACTGATGCCAAATAATCATGGAGATTAATAAAAAAAACGAAACCGACAACCCGCTGTCCTCTGCCAGCTGTTTATCAAAACTCTTCCTGTGGTAAGCTATTGTTATCTCTCGTCATTATCCAAACGTGTTTTCATTGCATGTTGTTTCCTGTTCAAAAGCACTTGTTATTTGTACCTGAAGACTTTGTACCTGAAGACTTGTATTGGAGAATCACGACTTAAAGAATACAAAAAACGGATTGTTCTTTTCCCACCGAGACACCATCGAGGAAGCTGACATTTGAACATATTGTCCCAAGTTTTATTTTCACTTGCAACTCATTCAAAGTCATTTTAGGAATGTTATTCCACTTGTTACACATTGTTATTCTAGCACAAAGTTAAACGATAAGCTAAATAATGATTTCCTATTGAATTTTACATTTTTCTTCACATAAATAAAATGAATCTATTTAGACTACATAGAACGCCTCACGTATAACACTGTTGCTTTAAGCTGTTTACATGTGTGCTTCGGCAGCACATTGAGGTGACCTCGATTTAAAATGTATTTAATCTCTTATATTGATGTATTGCTTGATGCTTTCCCCTCGTGCACCAGATCACCATGACTCTCAGTGTTTTGCTTCAGATTCCTGAATAGATTAACTTCCTGTCCTGGTCAGTAGCCGGACATTGGCTGAGCGGGCAGACACAGACAGGAGCGCTCGTTTAGTGACTTGATGCTGCACTCTTAGTTTTTGCAGCCAAGCAGTTCTCCGGACAAAGTAAAAATACTTATTCCAACATTGCCCTAAGGTAAATTGAAAGAAGGCTGAAAGAAGCAATACCTTAACAAAAAAAACATTAGAACATAACTGTATTTCCTCCCTCATAATAACATTTCTGTGCCTCAGACAAAATGTTCCCGACCCTCGCCTACCCACCGCAGGGACATGGCTGCAAAGAGTTAATTCGTTGTCTGTAAAATGCGAAATCCTGGGATTCCGTTTAGCACAGTTGCTGTTTAACTGACATAATTCAGGTTTCTTCAATAATCTGGCGTTGAGTCAAAAACAAGGAATCTATTACTGTATAAAGCAGACTGGGGTCATAGGGAAATCAGTTAGGATTTTACAGCCATTACAATCCAATTGCAGAGCAGCTTTCAAATGAGTTGATGTAATTTCTGGATTGTCAGACACTGACATTAAAGTATCCAAAGGATAACATGTTGAAACAAAATCAAAATACTTATTCCAACATTGCCCTAAGGCAGGGTGGCCAACTCTCACGCATCTGGCGTGTGCCACACGCTTTCACTCTCAATCTCACGCTCTCACGCTGCCCAAACTATTCTCACGTCAAAAACAAGATGAACCGGCAATCGTTTTTGGTTAGTTATTTACAATGTTGAGTTGGCAGCTGCTCAAGCTGTCGATCCGCTCCCTCCCCGCCCGCACCACTCTTAAAGGTGAGATGTCATGCTTTTCCGGTTAGTACCCGTCCCCTTGTGTGTTATGAAGGTTTGTATGCATGTAAACGGTGTGCAGAGTCAAAACCCTCAAAGTACACCATGTAGCGAGTACAACTCTAATACAGAAAATACCTATAACGGCCCCTACACACGGCGGCGTGCGTTGGCGGTGGGCGTGTCTTGAGCTTGGGGAATCAACGCGAGCAGCCCGACCAACAACCAACCACATGAATGTCCCGCCCCGGACATACAAAGCAAAGCATTCATGCTACATCCATGCTGGCTAAATATACTGTCTATGCTTGCTAGCTGTCCATTCAAACAAAATACACTGGATATAAACTCCCCAAACAAGCGAAAACCTACCAGTTTCCCCCACTGTCTTTGCCACCTCCCCCCATGCCTGGCTCCTCCGGTTTGTATCCCTGTATGTTCCCTACCGCCACGATCATTTTCTCCTCCTTTTGTTGACATATGGGAAATAACTGCGGTCTGGCTCTCCCAACATACACCCGGTTTGATTGGCTACTGCTTGTACTGTCAGATTTACATACGAGGGATTTGATTGGCTGACGCCTCCGTCGAGGCGGCAAAAGTAGAACATTGCTCTACTTTTGCAGCGAGCACCTCGAGAGAAGCTACGCTTTGCTCCCGCAATGCAGTTCGGCGAATCGTGACGTCACCCCATTCAAAGTGAATGGGCAGAAGCGTTGAAGCGGCAACGCACGCCGCCGTGTGTAGGGGCCGTAACACAGAAAATACCTCCCCAAAACGCCTCGTTGGAGATACGTCACTGTCCATTTGATTCTTCCATGGACATCATGATGTCATGTCGTCCCCGTAACGAAATGGACCAATCCGTGGAGACGTTACATTACGTCCGCGGAGCCGTTACGTTAAGCCCCCGCTGATTGGTCCAAATTGACCAATCCACGGACTTCCTCACACACTCAGTGCATGCAGCTCTGCTGATCTCTCCTCCCTGGCTGCAGGCTGATAACAGATAGTTGGGATCGCGGCGAAATTCTCTCTGCAGACCCATTCTCACAGCGTTTATCAACCTTTTTCTTTCTCAATATCAAGCCACACTTATTGTTTTTACTTCGGCTGTGACTTTGTGTGTGCTCAGGGTGAGTTTGGCTGTGTTTAGCTGTGTATCGCAAAACAAGGAAATCACACCTCCACGGAGTTTAGCGCGATTCACAACGTCCCGACTGGTCCCGACCAATCGGAGCACACTGGGCTCACAGGGAGGGGGAGGGGGGGGGGGCAAGAGCTGCAACGAGCCGTTTAGTGGAGAGTGAATACTGCTGAATACACATACTTTACAGAGATGCTATGCGAAACCTACGGAGCCCAAAGGGACATGAAAAAAAAAAGAAAAAAACAGAGGGAGAAAAAAAAAAGTCAGGATAACGGGTTAGTATCTCGTGCGCACGTGGGGAAATGACATTTCCCCACGTAAACATAACAGTCTGCAATGACATGGTTGTCTCGTGTTCCACTTCCTCCTTGGTGCATCGGTAACTTTCTCAAAAAAAAATAAAGTCAGGATAACGGATTCGTTTCTCGTGCGCACGAGATACTAACCCGTTATCCTGACTTTTTTTTTTCTCCCTCCGGTTTTTTTTTTTTTCATGTCCCTTTAGGGGCTCCGTAGAAACCAATGTGAGTTTGGAAAATTGCACAGTATAAATCTATTCTAGTAGACCACAACAATCAGTGGTGTAGTGGGCGTTGGATGCGGGCGTACGCCGTACCCCCACTTATTTGGAGCATGATCTTTTTTGTAATAGTCTAATAAATATAAAATCATTATAAAGTCTTATCAGTTGCAAGTGTGCATTTGTTGTAATAATAACAAAAACATAATACATTTCACAGTAATTATAATAAAAACGATTTCCTTAAAGAATTATGATTAGTCATCACGCTCGTGACCCCGCGGCGAGCTGGGGGTGTGTCAGTCATAGACATATAAAGAGTAGACGCCGCATCGACCGCTGCTGCCTATTGGCGCTGACGAGCCGTGGGGCCGCCATCTTGGACCGGTCACCCGCTCCACTCAGTGTAATCTGTCTGGCAGGCGCAATGAAGTGTCAGCGCATTTTATCAATCATAACTCGCTGAATACAAAACTGATTTTCACGGGGGGGGGGTTTCTGCAAACGTCATATATGTAGGCATGATACCGGACACATGATTCGGCGTATTTTAATATTCATAGTAGGCTTAACAGCAATAGAATATTCTGGTATTTGATAGCCTATGTTATGTATGATAGGTATTTTGCAAAAGACACGATATATAATATATACACACACACACATCAAAAAACACTAATGGTCTATATATGATAGAGAAGCAGATTGTGTAGGCCTATACTCAGCTATTTTAATAAGTTGAAAAATGAAGAAACAATAATACATTATACATAGACAGAAGTTATATATCAGTAAAAATTAATATCTATGTCATAAAAAATGAAAATGTACTTCTACATCTATATAAAAAATGTAAATGTTCAAGTTAAACACAAGAACATGACACCACCCCGCCCAAATCATATTTACACAAAGTTGCTCATGACACCCGAATGCCCCGTGCATGCGGCTCCTCCAAAGCATGACTGAGAACCTCTTTCTCATATCTTTGTCTTTGGGAAACCATCAAAATAAAAACGGGAGATTTGAGAGTCAACACAAAAACATTTTAAGAAGGAGGTCAAGCTTATTTTCTTCCTTCTTCTTCCTAGATAGATTAGATTAGATTTTAGATTTAGATTAGGACTCTTTGTGTTTCAGGTGACAAAGACTTCGTCAGGTAATATGCAATGGGAGCCTTCCAATGTCCGTGTAGGCCAACCACCATGAACACAAGAGCCTCAGTAGCAGCATCGGTCTCATTGTTTCCATCACCCATGTCTACAAAAGCAGACATTGACTGGTTATGTGGATTATATTGCACATGTTTTCTGATGGCCATGTCATCCAACATGAGTGAAACACATCCATATTTAGCCTGGTCGTCCTGGCATCTTCTCTCCAGCATATCCAGCATCATCTTGTTCAGGCCAGGCTTGCCATCCACCGAACACAGCCACCTGTAAAAAAATTGAGAAGTAGCTATTTAACGTACTTGCAACCGTAATTTCCAAAAATGAAATTGAACAACATTAAGACTACCTTTTTGTTGTAGTCTCTCTGAGGTATTTGTATGCCTTTGGACCATGTAGATGGAGTGTGAGGGCACATTCTCTGTGGTCCTTGGAGTACTCATGGCCCTGCTTTGCCTTCAAGTCTATTTGAAGATCTGAAATTGTATGAGAAAAAATTAATAAGTCCCCTTCATATAATAACAAAGGAGTTTAATAAAGAGTGTAAGAGTAAGATGTACATGAATCTCAAAGTGCTACTTTCATCTTCCCTGAGTAGAAATCAAGCCTCTTTGAGTTCTTCATTAATGAGGTTCTTTTCCCTCAAATCCCCCAAAAGAGTCCTCACTGTGGTCTCTGCCCTCTTTTCTCTAGCCATGGCATTCTTCCTCTCTCGCTCTCCACTCTCCACTCTTGCTAAAGCTTCATTGAGTCTGGCCTTAAGAGCAGTAGGAGAAGCAGGCGAGACATAGCTATGATCCCAGTAGAAAGAGGGATGAACATGGTTTGAGTGATGTTTCACTTCACACACATCACTTTGACACAACTAGAGTATGGCCCACATTCTTTCTTATAGTCATCACCTGTCAAAGCCACTGCCAGCATCATGCGTGTGTGTGTGTGTGTGTGTGTGTGTGTGTGTGTGTGTGTGTGTGTGTGTGTGTGTGTGTGAGTGTGAGTGTGCCAGGAATGCATGTTCAACATGTCTTCAATTGTGTGTGTATGTGTTTATTTGTGAGTGTGTTTAATATGAGTGGCAGCAAACAAGAGAGATTTGACTTTGTCTAGGACCATTATGATATGATGTTGAAAATAGAAATACTCACATCATTAGGCTGAGGTTGTGAGTGTGAGGTTGAAGCTTCTGGGTCGTCCTGAGGGGCCACAGACAGGCTCTCTTCAGCTTTTCTGGAAGTAGACGTAGTCCTGCCCTTTTCCGGCTAAAATGAAAAAGCAGAATACACACACACACACACACACACACACACACACACACACACACACACACACACACACACACACACACACACACACACACACACACACACACACACACACACACACACACACACACACACACACACACACACACACACACACACACACACACACACACACACACACACACACACACACACACACACACACACACACACACACACACACACACACACACACACACACACACACACACACACACACACACACACACACACACACGTTATTGATAATATTTACATTTATGAATGCTAATAACCGTATGATGATACACCTACTCTTTGGAGGTGAACCGAGAAGCTGAAGATGGAGGGAATAACACCATCTCTGAGTCGGACAATCTGTCCTGTCAAACTCGTCCTGCTTACAATGCTCACTGCAAATCACGGATGACTCGCTTGCAGTGAACCCTTCCCTCCTCAAAGCAACTTCCCACTTCTTTCTCATATCTTTGTCTTTGGGAAACCTTCAAAATAAAAACGGGAGATTTGAGAGTCAACACAAAAACATTTTAAGAAGGAGGTCAAGCTTATTTTCTTCCTTCTTCTTCCTAGATAGATTAGATTAGATTTTACTTTATTCATCCCACAACGGGGAAATTCACTTGTTACAGCAGCGATTTATAAAGTCTCAGTTGGCCATGAACATAATGTTTGCTGGCTACGATTTCGCTGGCGGACATCAATACAGTACAATAATATTCTATTTACAAAATACAACCAATTATAATGTTGAATCTTACTTGTGAAAAGTAATCCCCCGACCCCTGTTCGCAATCCCCCGCCGATTTGCACAGCAATATGCTGCACAGTGCTCTGGCATCTTGAAACCTCTGCTGTCTATGGGTAGAATGTCTGTAGGATGACCGGTCCAAGATGGCGGCCGTATTTCTTGCGCCCCAGCAGCCAATGCGGCGTCTACTCTTTATATGTCTATGGTGTCAGTGACACACCCACGGCCAGTTTACCGCCCGCCGATTTTGCGGCAGCTCTTTCCCTCAAGAACGCTAACGAAAAATCTCTATAGTGGCAGGCAAACATTTTTTACTTGACTTCTTTTCTAAAAAGAATATAATTCACAAGAAGAAAGAGGCTAGCAGCACCGAAGCTACAAGTGAAGCTGCTACTAGTAGGCTACTACAGTACATCATCAGAAGAGCCGCCTAAAGACGTGGATAATGCTAGCTAACGTGCACGTTAGCTGCGCTAGCAACGTTCCCCTGGCTAGCTCAAGCTCACCTTTCCCACAGAGGTATGGACGGAGGAGATGTGGCGGAGAAAACAAGAGGCATACCCGTGGATAGACTGCAAAGCTGGGAAACTGGGCTGCAAAGTTTGTTCATCCATTTCGGATTTATCAGTCTTCAAAACGCAAGGTGTGTGTGTGTGCAACACGTTCTCACTCTCATCCCGTCACATATTGACGGACGGTCAGGGCCCCTCCCCGTCGCTATATTACGTACAGGGTACCCCTTTCCCGTCATTTTCTACGGGCAGGGCGTCCCATAGACCTTCATTGCGGACACAGCGGACCCCTTGCCCGTCAGGCTTCTACGGGCAGGGCGTCCCATGGACCTTCATAATGCCTATTTTAAGGTTCATTTGGCCATTAAAATGCGTTTTGATCTCATTTTATGCGAGTAATGAGTTTTTATTTCGGATTATTTGTGCAGTACATGTACATGATGTTTAGTTTGCTAGTTATGACGAAGATTACTTCATGAATGTGTACACATTCATGGTTGCTAAGGTGGTTGCTATGGACGCTGCAACAGCTCCCAGACCACGTGATCAACAACAATGGCTGGCCTTCGTGTTATTCTCGGTGGAAAAATGCCTATTTTAAGGTTAATTTGGCCGTTAAAATGCGTTTTGATGTCATTGTATGCGAGTAATGAGTTTTTATTTCTGGTTAGTTGTGCAGTACATGTACATGATGTTTAGTTTGCTAGTTATGACGAAGATTACCTTACGTCTGTGAGGATAATACATGGTGCTCAGAGCCTCGTATTTTTTAAATCTTTTTTTCCTTCTAATTTGTTATTCTTTTCAAAATAACACACTGTTATTTACTCACCAATAACATACAATTATTTTATTTATTGGTTTAATTCCATAATCTCGGTCTTTTTTGGTGTTCGTCAGGAACTGAATTTCAAAATAAAAATAACCGGAAACAGACGTAGGCCTATAAGGGACAGTTCGAGCATCATTGCGATTGTCAAAATGTTTGAGTTTAAGATGGCCGAAGACACTACACTACCCAGAATCCCCAGCTATCGTTGAGGACTACAGTCCCCGTGATTACTCTTCTAGGTCTGGGATTGGATGTTGGAGTGGCAGTGCGCCAAGGTTACAGCGTCAAACAGCTGTGTGAAATGGAACGAAACCACGCCAGACTATCCAAAACTGGAATCGACCGCCCCCCCAGAACTACACACTACACTATTGTGTTTCGCAAAATGTTCTATGGGACGTCTCTACTGAACTTTTTCGTTTTCCCACAATTAGAAGTTGCCAGTATTAAACACATTGGTGTTATCAAATGTAAAACATATAATTAATAAATGGATAAAAATCGCTGTCCATAATGCGCAGCATCAATATATAGCATTAATATACCCACAAGAAAGCTCATTGATACTTTGTAATTCTACTCTACTACAATTCAGAGGTTAACCTGGTATTTTTACTCCACTGCATTTATTTGAGTTACTTTGCAGATTCTGTTTAATGATGTGAAATATAAACAACCCTTAAATCAGACTATAGTTACACCTGAGTAAAATTCATATAAGGTGATTGTCAAGTGCCAACAATCAGGAGAGATATTTGATACTTGTGCTTCAGAAGACTAAACATGTATCTGCAATTGACATTAATGGAAACGAGTAATAAAGTATATTAATTACTCGTTATTCTCTACTAATAGTTAATTAAAGACTATATATTATGGCTATTTTTCACATCCCTTTCAAGATTTCAAGATTTTAAAGGTGTATTGACATATCATTTACACAACTTACGGTGTAGTTATGAAATGAATGAAAAACTTGGGTCACAGGTCCCTCAACAGTGCAGTACAAGACATCTATCAATATGTGTGTACCTCCACCATTAAACTGTCATATTTTGCACATTTCTTATTCTATCTACATACATAAGAGTATAATCCATATGTATAATATCAGTTAAAATAAGTGCTTCAACATAGTTAACATTGCAGGAAAGCAATATATTAGACGTTAAGTACTTTTTTATCTGTAGATATATACCCCCAACGTTTTTTTCTTATTTAAAAGAAGACCGTAATCTGTTATTTAATGTTTAAATAAAGGTTAATTCGTTTTTCTGTTTTGCACCTCCTCCTATTAATATCTTTGTACATCCTGCACTAAACTGTTTTATTGAAGAGATCACTTATAGTATCTTCTTGATTTTTTATATTCTATATTTCTATCACAGACCTTCTACTTTCCCCCTATGAAAGTATATGTACTCTTAATATTTTTTTAATCAAATATAACACATAAAACCAATAATTCAATAACGTGCTTTAACCACTAGTCACACAAGGTACACACAGACACTTATGTACAACATCTGAAGATGTGTAGTTTTATTCATGCTTTCACATAATTTTACAGCATATTGCTATACTATTTCAGAATCAGTATTTACATTCTTACATTCAAAATGCAATCCAATTCAAATCAGTAATATCTTTAAAAACTACAGTCCTTTTTTATCAGCTGTGCACCGTTATGGTGTAAATATAACCTATCTATGAATTACATCAAATGTAAAAGTCAGCCGAATTAGTGTTGATACTGCAAAGAGACGTATTGTGTGAAGAGAAATTGAGAAGTTTTTTAATTGTTGATATATCCACGTCAAGTATTCAGTTTCGGCGGCATTTCTTCAGTTTTTCCATAGGTCTTATCATCAGGGCGCTATAAATAAAGAACTACGGCAGATCTGTAATATTTAATGCAGCCGAACCGTGTATTACAATGCCGTTATGTGATGACTTTCAAAGAGAAAAGCAAGAGCACTCGGAATTAAGTATTATTTTAGTCTTTTCAAATGTTTTCCGGATTTCATATAATATAAACACCAAATCCCAGCATGCATTGCGGCTAAAACATCCAATCACCGTAGCTGAGAATCTTGGGTAATCGCTCGAAATGCCCACGTCTGTTTCCGGTTATTTTTATTTTTAAATTCAGTTCCTGACGAACGCCAAAAAAGACCGAGATTATGGAATTAAACCAATAAATAAAAGCAAGGATAATTGTATGTTATTGGTGAGTAAATAACAGTGTGTTATTTTGAAAAGAATAACAAATTAGAAGGAAAAAAAGATTTTAAAAATACGAGGCTCTGAGCCCCATGCATTTTCCTCACAGGCGTAAGGTAATCTTCGTCATAACTAGCAAACTAAACATCATGTACATGTACTGCACAAATAATCAGAAATAAAAACTCATTACTCGCATACAATGACATCAAAACGCATTTTAATGGCCAAATGAACCATAAAATAGGCATTTTTCCACCGAGAATAACACGAAGGACAGCCATTGTTGTTGATCACGTGGTCTGGGAGCTGTTGCAGCGTCCATAGCAACCACCTTAGCAACCATGAATGTGTACACATTCATGAAGTAATCTTCGTCATAACTAGCAAACTAAACATCATGTGCATGTACTGCACAAATAATCAGAAATAAAAAAACTCATTACTCGTATAAAATGACATCAAAACGCATTTTAATGGCCAAATGAACCTTAAAATAGGCATTATGAAGGTCTATGGGACGCCCTTCCCGTAGAAGCCTGACGGTCAAGGGGTACCCTGTACGTAATATAGCGACGGGGAGGGGCCCTGACCGTCCGTCAATATGTGATGGGAGTGTGTGTGTGTGTGTGTGTGTGTGTGTGTGTGTGTGTGTGTGTGTGTGTGTGTGTGTGTGTGTGTGTGTGTGTGTGTGTGTGTGTGTGTGTGTGTGTGTGTGTGTGTGTGTGTGTGTCAGGCACACGCTGTCTGCTTGTTTGCAATGTAGGCTAGGCCTAATCAGAATAATTTCCAGTCCAGATTCAATGTTTGCATTAGTAGGCTATATATATTTTTCGTTTTGTTTATTTAATAAGTTAATTTCAGGACAACTTTGGGAATTGTTTGTTATGAGTTTTAAATATATTTTGAAAGTGGAGATAGAGAGAGAGAAAAGCAGCGCTGTCTGCTTAGTTGCAATACTGTAGCTAATTGCAATTTAGGCCTATACATTGTTTATGTAACGTATGTGCCAGTGTGTCCATGGTTTTGAGTCTGTGTGTGTGTTGAGCACAGCGCAGTCTGCTTTTTGCAGTACAGTAGCTAAAGTAGGACTAAGCATACCGGTAGTTTCTGTGGACCTGTCTGCCCGTTTTGTGAGTGCACTGCGCGCGTGCGCACTTGTGTGGCATTGTTTGGGATGACCTAATTTAAAATAGCGTCCCCCCAGTAAAAAAAT
Organism: Pseudochaenichthys georgianus; assembly: GCF_902827115.2. Classification (NCBI taxonomy): domain Eukaryota; kingdom Metazoa; phylum Chordata; class Actinopteri; order Perciformes; family Channichthyidae; genus Pseudochaenichthys; species Pseudochaenichthys georgianus. Next base: position 4,973,967 of record NC_047504.1, read on the forward strand.
CCCCACTACACCACTGACAACAATGGAATTATGATCAGTGGAAATGGCCATGACATGTGACCTTTAACAACGTTAACAGACAGCAGAGCAGTGGGAGCCGGTTGGTCAATCCCTGACCCGTATTGCGCATGGGCAGATCTGAGATCCAGTAGAAATGATAACAAAGTTAAAGTCTGCTGCTTATTGTTCTACTAGGCCAAAATAGAGTCAAAGACTATTTGAGTGAGAGTGTGTTAATTAATATATTTGGCAGTTTGGAGTAAGTCTGTAGATTTGTTTGTGTGCGTGTGTTTCATGTATAGGCCTCTCACGATAATTAATTTTGTTGGATACATTTTCCCGGAAATTATTGCGATAAACGATAATATTGTCGGCACCGTTGTTTGACCATTTTAGACCACTGACGATAATGATAATAATAATTGAAGTACATCCTTTCAAACTGCTAGTCACATCCTCATGTAAATGGCAATTTATCGAGTTCATTTTTATTTATCGTGCGATAAGTCAATGAATTGCTTATCGCGACAGGCACACAATAAAACAGTGTGTTTGACTTTCATTAGTGAATGAAACTTTGTGCCCTTTATACTCTGTGTCCAATATTGTGTATCTATGTATATATATATATATATATCCTATATATATGCTAAGGTCCCGCTACTGACACGATAGCAGTCATTTAGTGCGCATATGTATATGTGTAATTAAACCCATGATATCAAAATCTCACTCCAGCCAGGTACCCAAAGTTGGCAACCCTGCTAAGGTGTTAGTAGACAAAAAAGGCTCAAAGAACCAAATACCTTAAAAAAACAAACATAACATTAAAAAAAAACGGTATTTCCTCCCTCATAACATTTCTGTGCCTCAGACAGATTTTTAGACAGAAATGGTCTTCATGCACATTATTCTAACCTGCACACAACAATTCTGAGATATTTTGTTAAGCGTTTACGAAAAATGAAATGCTTATTCTTAAATAAGCGCCAAGGAAAAGTCTGTGTGATATGCATTGAAAGCCTAATAGATTAATGTATGTAAAGCTAATCAGATCTGACCCATCTATTAGAAACACACTTGCTGTCAAAGGCAGTGGCGATCCGTGTCTATCACAACTGGACCTTCTGTAGACACACGCCCTCCAACGTAACACTGTAATATTACAGATCAACAACACAGATACCATTGTCATTTATTCATTTTACATACATTTTATTTATATAATTAAATCTATGTTTTGTTTGTTTTACACATACAATGACACTTGTGTGAGTCATATTCTGTTTAAGTGACATCAGCCCTACGTGTTTCTAACCGTCTGTTCCAGCTGGTTAGTCCCGTTGCTGCAGCTCGGCCAGAAAAGGAGGTTGGAGGAAAATGACATGTACAGGGTTCTTCCAGAGGATCAGTCCAAAGTGCTGGGAGAGGAACTACACAGGTACTAAATCACCGTGATTCACTGTTGGACACCTCCCAAAAGTCTAAGTCTGTATGCATGCATGTGGAGCCAACAATAACCACTCATTCACTATGTTACTGTACAGAATGAACATGCTGCATTTTCAATGTTGCAGATGTTGGGACCATGAAGTCAGAAAGGCTACGAAGGAGCTCCGGAAGCCAAATCTCACCGGAGTTCTCATTAAGTGCTACGGGATGTCATACGCAATGGCTGGGTTGTTTACATTTTCACTGGTATGTTCTGGCTATTTAAATCCTACTTTACATTTTTCCAAGTGTAATTCATTGTGAGGGGAGGATAAGAAGTGGATTGGTATACCCAAAGGTATTCATGCTACTCAAACTAAACTGAAAGCTTTTCGAGAACAGCTGACGGCTAATCTCTTTTGGCATATTTGACAAGCATGTCAGCCAAATATCTTGAGGCCCGGGCATTTTAGTGTGTTTTGTAATTTGATTAAAACGGAAAGTTGTAGGAAGCTGCAGTTGAAGAGTTTCGCCGATGGCATCCAGCGTCGTAATGCATCTGTGTCCCTCTTTGACATGAAGGAAGCAATCAAAGTTATCCAGCCTCTTCTTCTGGGCGAAGTGATCCTGTTCTTTGAGAATTATGACGAGCAGACGAGTCTGCGCATGGTGTATGTTTACGCAGCTGCTATGTCCATCTCCCCGTTCGCGCTGACCATTCTCCAACATCTCTACTATTACTATGTCCAAAGAATAGGCATGAGGATCAGAGTGGCCATGTGTCACATGATATACAAGAAGGTCAGTGATGGGGAAAGCAACATTTCCACTCCTATAAATATGCTGGGAATTGTTTGAGTATTATTTACCAGACAGGTGACTTGTCTCTCATCAGGCTCTGGGCCTCAGCAGTGAATCCATGGGGCAAACAACCACGGGACGAATCGTCAACCTATTATCAAATGACGTCAATCGTTTTGATGAGGTAAGGCTAGATCAGTGGTAACACTGGCACCATGTTGAATAAAATAAACTGTTTTATTCAACATATGTATGTATTTTAAGTGTCTACTATGCCATGTTTGAACACTGCAAATGAAATGCAGGCTTGTTGGAATTGGGCTCTAGATTACTAATTGTCTCGATAGATTACACTGAATCTGCACTACCTGTGGCTGGGACCACTGCAGGCCATGGTGATCATCGTGTTACTATGGTGCCGGATCGGACCCTCCTGTCTGGCAGGTGTGGCAGTCCTTGCCCTCATGATGCCTGTGCAGACAGTGTTTGGAAAGCTCTTTGGCATCTTCAGGTACGCAACAAAGAAACTTAAGAAGTGCAAGGTGGCACTATTTGCTCTTTATTTTTTCTATCTGGACAGTTTTCGTTCAAAGTAATTTCTCATAATTTTAGGAAGATTGGGGTATTTATTAATATTCCTGTATTTTTAAACTTTGTTTACAGGAGCAAAACGGCAGTCCTTGCTGACAACAGAATCCACATCATGAACGAAGTGGTGTCTGGCATCAGGATCATCAAGATGTACGCCTGGGAGAAACCCTTCTCAGCTCTGGTTACAGACGTCAGAAGGTAAGGATGCAACGGTTTTGTTTAGAACAGAACAGACTTAACAATCTTTGTAATAGTTTCCGCAGCGATAACATGGGCTATTCATTTGAACTGGGACCACAGGAACATGTGTTTTCATCATATGTCCGCTAATTTTGGAAAGAATATCAATCCTATGCAGTTTACTTCAGAACTTAATTCAGTCTGGTGCTCCACCCTCTCTAGACTTCAGTTTGGGCGTTGGCCAAAGTGGTAGCAGAATGTCAAATTTCTGCGTTAGGTTGGGGCCAGCTGTTCAGCACAGCTTTTACCTTCAAATCAAGGCGAAGCATTTCGTCACAGCGTCATTGGTTAAAGGTAAGTTTGAGAAACCGGCTTGAGATACACTTTTTGTTATATTCCATGGAATGCTCTTAACATCCCGATAGCAATGAATATCTTAAGTGCTTTGACAAAAAATCCATACAAACATTTCATCTGTGGAAGCCGTAGTACTGTAAAAAGCACGACCAATCATCTGAGCCGGCCCGGCTAAAGTAACTGGATGGCCTACCTGCCTGTCAGCCTTCCACCAGTGCACAAACTTATCTCGTGCCCTCATTGGTCATGTGCTCGTTCGTGTGTGTTGGAGGAGGGGCTCTGTAAGGAAGTGGTAGATTCTTTCCAGCTGTGTGTTTTCAAATTCTTGCGCACTCAAGCTGGTTTCTCCAAAATTACATACCCCACCTTTAATCCTGATTCTCAGCTTTCAGTAGGTGTTGTATTGTTAGCTCATCTCCTCTGTCGGTTTGTTTACGGCGTGTCGTACCATTTCCAACCTTCCTTTTCTATCAAAAGTGCTGGAAAAACTAGTTGCTGCTCAGCTCCAGGACCACCTAAACTCCAACAACTTATTTGAGAAATTCCAGTCTGGTTTCCGCTCAGGCCACAGCACAGACACTGCCCTGGTCAGGGTCACCAACGACCTGCTGATGACGGCTGATGCTGGCTCTCCCTCTCTCCTCATCCTCCTCGATCTCACTGCAGCTTTCGGCACCGTCGATCACGGCATCCTCCTCCATCGTCTGCACTCCGCCATCGGACTCTCTGACTCTCCCCTTGACTGGTTCAGATCATACCTCACCGGGAGAACAGAGTACGTCTCCTTGGGCGAGGCAGAGTCGGGTACCCACAACATCACCTGTGGTGTCCCTCAAGGATCAGTTCTCGGCCCCACCCTCTTCACACTCTACATGCTCCCCCTTGGCTCTATCATCAGCCGACATGGAGTATCATTCCATTGCTACGCTGATGACACCCAACTGTACCTCAGGATCAACCCTACCTCCTCTGCAGCCCTGCCTTCACCCACACTCACTGCCTGCCTGGAGGAGATACAGGCGTGGATGAAGCAAAACTTCCTGAAACTCAATAGCTCCAAGACCGAAGCCATTATAGTTGGCACCCCACACCAGTTTCGGTCATCCACCATCACCACCATCACCTTCTCCGGCCAGGACATTACCCTCTCCTCAATAGTCACCAACCTGGGTGTTAAAATGGACGCCCATCTGACCTTTGAGCCCCACATTAAACAGCTGTGCAAGAACTTCTTTTATCACCTCAGGAACATCGCCAAACTCCGCCCCACACTCACTCTGTCTGATGCCGAAAAGCTGGTCCATGCCTTTGTCTCCTCCAGGCTGGACTACTGCAATGCACTCCTCATCGGGATCCCTAACAAAAGCATCCAAAAGCTCCAGTACACTCAGAACAGCGCTGCTAGGATCCTGATGAGGGTGCGCAAATATGATCACATCACCCCCATCCTTAAAGCACTACACTGGCTACCCGTGGAACTGAGGATCGAATTCAAGGTCTCCGTCCTCACCCACCAGTGTGTACATGGAACTGCCCCTCCCTACCTCAAGGAACTCCTCACCCCCCATACCTCCTTGCGGACCACCCGTTCCAGCAACTCCAATTTCCTCAAACCCCCCAGAACTAAGCTCCGTACTATGGGAGACCGGGCCTTCTGCTCGGCTGCTCCCAGCCTGTGGAATGCTCTCCCTGACCAAATGAGAGCACCACAGACCGTGGAGGCTTTTAAAAAAGGCCTCAAAACCCATCTCTTCAAAAGAGCCTTTGCCTAGACCTTTTTATCACCCTTTTATTTATTTATTTTTTATTTATTTGTATTGCTTTTTTATTAATTCTACCATGTTGTGTAATGTTTATTTATACTGTTCATGCTCACTACTTGTAGCACTTCGGGATTTGAATTCAAATATGAAGTGCTTTATAAATGGAACCTATTATTATTATTATTATTATTATTATTATTATTATTATTATTATTATTATTATTATTATGTTATCAGATCACTCTCCTCAATGCTCAGAGACCCAGACTGAATTATTAGCTTTATTTTGTTAAAATAGAGCTGTGTTTAAACCTTTACGAACAAGTGGATCAGAGGAAAAGTGCTTTAACCTGTTAAACCCCCATCCCTGTTTTTCAGTTCTCAGGCTCGAAAATGACATTCCAAGAACAAATGACCTTTTTTTCCTTTCAAAAGGGGACAATTATTAATCTTTTTTCTCAAAGTAATGATAAACCTGTGAGTTGGATGTAGAAAAGTCATAATCAATATAGATGTTTTTTATTTTAAAGAAAATTCAGATTGAACGTAGTAAAAAAACTCTAAATTATAGTGTCCGTCCAAAAATTATTTTTTACTTATAGTGAAAACCACCCTTGAATGATGGGATGGTAGACTAAAAGCTTTAGGAATCCAAAGTACAACATATAATAAGTACCCTGTATCAAGATTGATGCAAAACAAGTGACATTTGACCTTTTTTAGAGCAAAAAAAACTCCACCTCTGGGGTGATTTGGGTGGAAATGAGCGTTTTTGCCGTTTCTCTGGAACCCATTGGTCGATTTTGGTGATTGACATCTCTTTCTGACCGTTAAAGCCAATAGAATCGAAGGGGAATTTCCACATACATACCAACGTTACCAAAAAAAAGTGGGGGCTTTGCGCCTGCAGTTTTGCCCAGAGCGAAAGCTGTCTCACGCTCTGAAATCTGAAAACGGAAAAGTAGGTTTATTGCTTATGGATTATCAGAAATCATTTCAAAGTGACACAGACACATTGGATTAACCTTCAGCAGCGTTTTAATGCCATTGAAGACAACTTTTGATCAGACAACAACAGAGGTAAGACCTATTGCCGTTTTTGCTACCTAGCGCCACGTGTTGTGATGTCTTTTTGTTTATAAAGTCGCGAGTTCTTATCATGGAGTGATGATATAGATACCTATCGATTCTGTGTACTCTCACGATGCTAATCGATGGGTTAGATTTGCAGTTATGATATGATAAGTAATAAGGGTGTTATACCGTGTTTTCTGTGCAAACGCCGTTAGCATTATTTTTGCTCGTGGCTAATTCAGAGTCTCAGCGTTAGCTTTGTGGGTTTTCTTTGCAAAAAAAAAAAAAATCAGTTAGCTGACTTTCTTCCCATTACATGGATATTAAACATTCATAGTTTATTAAATATTAAGAAGCCCTCAGGCGCTGTTTCCTGCAGATGATGTGTTTTCCCCCCCGGTGGTGGGGGGATGGGGTTCAACAGGTTAAGTGACCGGCTTCTATGACTGGTCCTAAAACAACCTAATCAGTCCTCTATCATATAAGATTTCATTCTCATTTCATTTAATCGTTTATTTGAATAGGGACAATGCACATTAATGAACACTTTAGACAAATAATGCTTCAAGTGTAAATATGCCGGATTTTAGCTTTGAGCTAATTTCTATCCGTAGTCCCTGACGTATAACATATAAGATCATGTGTATCTTGTCACTCTTAGTTTTACTGGGGTTGGATAATCATTGACACACTGACTCCGACACTCTTATTCACACATTAACTCCTTTCTATGAAACCATTTGGAAATCCTAGAGCTTTTAAAAATAACACGATGTATTCATTTATGAAATGTCTTCTTTCTTTTTTTTAAAACGTGAGAACATTTGACTGCTGTTTTACTTTGCTGTATAAGCACAAGTTACATCTTCCTTGTTATACACGTGTGTTAACTTTGTGGACTTTGTTAATATTGAGTGTCAGCAGGGAGCACCTGACAATGGCATGCCATGTGGGAAAAAGTGTGTGCTTACTCAGAAACAAAAAGGAATATTCACATGATTGAACATTCAAGTAGAGACAGTTTTGTAGCTCTGCCAACCCACAACACTGACGTTAGCATTAGCTTGTGATAATAGTGAATTTTTTTAGGAATAGGAAATACTGTAATTGATAAGTGTGACCTGACAATGTTGCAAACTGGAAATATCTTAAACGGTACAATAAGCCTATAACATTAATAACTGAATTAAATGAACTAGCAAATAGTGTTGATAAGGTTAGAATTAGCAGATATTTCCCACTTAATCTAAACTACTGCATACGTGCAACACATGTTTCCAAAGCTACTAAAGTGCCACTGGTTGAGTATTTTATAAATGAGACACTAAAGCTGTCGCCTTTGGCAGTTTTGTGATGCAAGTTTAGTGTCTTTCTGTTGTAGAAGTTCCCTGTTTTTTTTTTACAGAACTGCAGGAATTTTCTCTGCACATTTTTGCAAGATTACGGGTATTTCCTAATGCTATTGCACAATTATGTAAAATAAGCAGGTCCAGACTCACTTGCATTAACTGAGAATTTAGGAATCTATATGCTTACTCATTAATATTCTGCATGGCCAAAGTCTGGAAAATAATCTTGCCGTTTAAAGCATGCACAAAGGTATACAAGATGGTGCCTTTGTGTAATTTGATTTGTGTCACGATCTTGACCTTCCTCATGTTGTCTTCTATTCCAGGAAAGAAATCAGGCAGATTTTGAAGAGCTCCTACTTACGAGGACTCAACATGGCCTCCTCCTTTGCCAGCAGCAAGATCATAGTCTTTATTACCTTCACTGTCTACGTTCTCCTGGGGAACACCATCGATGCCAGCACTGTGTTCGTCACAGTTTCCCTGTACGGCACCATCAAGCTCACCGTCACCCTGTTGTTCCCACTGGCCATTGAGAAGCTGTCGGAGACTGCGGTTAGCATTTGCAGAATTGAGGTAATTTGGTTAATTTGTTCTAAGTGAATGACTTTGCACATAATTGAAGTCCTGAATGACTGGTTGTTCTACCGCAGATAACCGGTTAGTGTAATCTGTTACTAAACTGGGTCATTGTGTAACTGATCTTTCAAAATCCAGCAAAGACACCAAAGATAATGATTATCTGCAAACTAGGGGGAACAATTAATGCACATTTTAAATCTTGCTGTGTCCTACCATGGGTTTGGAGCTGTGCTTAGTGAATGATCAGTAACACATTAAATAACACAAGGACGTCCAAGACACTCTCTTCACAACCTGAATCCTAATATCAGAGTTTATGAGTGACCCTGTAGGTAGTAAAAAAACCTGCAACAACAGATTCTAGGTAGGAATTATAGGTCACAGTGACAAAAGTTCTAAGTCTTGTGTCCATTAACCACTTCCAGGAATTTCTTCTGATGGAGGAGATTGAGAGGAAAAGCAGTGGGCTTTCTCTTGAGGAAAAGAAGGACAACTCTGTTGAGATTACGAAGATAACCTGCTACTGGGATAAGGTGACCATTTTAGCCCTAAAACGTTTTCTGACATTACTGTAAATGTCATCTTACAGAATATGTGTCAAAAGTCAAAGTCAGCTTTATTGTCAACATTTCTACATGTGTTATACATCCAGAAATCTTGAGATACCGTTTCCCCCAGCCCCACAGTGTGACATATATATACATAAAACAAAAAAAGGTCCTAGACAAACGGGGTATACAACAAAGTAATAGTTTTAATAAGTGCTGGTTAATAATATATTTAAAAACACAGTCCACAGTCCACAGAACATAGAAAAATGTTCAAAGTACAGTTTCAGTGCAGTAGCAGCGGAGATGGGCAGAAAAGTGACTGGTGCTGGATGAGGGAAGGTGGTGTGGGGGGGGGGGGTTAAAGTCCAGGACCATTTGGGGCAGGGGGGAAAGGTGGGAGGCAGGGTGGAGAGTTCAGGGGAGAGATGTCAGAGAGGGGGAGAGAAGGAAGGAGGGAGGGAGGGGAATGTGTGCTTTGATACAATGTATTGCCAACATTGCAAGTCTTGAACCTCGTGTTAGAAGCCAGAGGCTTGTTTGTGGTTTTAAACAATGTGACTAAATGCCACATCTGTTGTGAAATACAAGAATTTCTATCTGGTAATTGTAACTCTCAAGGACTGTTTTTTGTATCCTGCAGAGTTTGGATGCTCCATCGCTGCAAAACATCTCTATCACAGTGAAGTCTCACGAACTTCTGACTGTAATTGGCCCAGTGGGTGCCGGAAAGGTCAGTACGGCGGTGTAGACTACTTAATCTTCTGGATTGTGAATGCCTAAAACTGGCCAACAGAGTTTTGTCTGGGCACTAACAATATTTAAAACTGTCCATTCCCTGTTCCTACCAGTCCTCTCTGCTGAGTGCCATCCTGGGAGAACTGTCTCATGACTCGGGAAACCTCAAGGTCAAAGGTCAGCTGACATATGCCGCGCAGCAGCCCTGGGTGTTCCCCGGAACCGTCCGCAGTAACATCCTGTTCGGAAGAAAGTTTAACCACCAGAGGTACCAGAGAGTCCTCGGGGCGTGTGCTCTCAAGAGGGTGAGATACAACAAAGTGCCCTTCCTCATAAATGATGTAATATCAAACCCACCTGCAACCCATCACTGTTTAGTCAGAAATGTTAATTTGCTGACCTGCAAATCACTAAAAAGTGCAGTCGGGAAGCCTAATTAGTGTTTGACTTTGAAGAAGATTTGCCTGAAATGCCAAGATTTTCAACTAGAACATAAAAAAAGAAAGCTAACAGGGCATGCACATATATATTGTATTTGTACTAAACCTTGGTTGTGTGATTGCAGGACATGGAGCTGCTCCCAGATGGAGACCTGACACTGATCGGGGACAGAGGGGCCACCCTCAGCGGGGGACAGAAAGCTCGGGTCAACCTGGCCAGGTGAGACAACTATCATCTCTTTTTAGACAAAAATAACACTTCCAAAAAATGAATATGTATATTTGGCTTTAATATCAAGAGGCCAGCTACTTTAAATGATTGTTCGTGCGTTTTACAGTACCACGGCTTCCACATTTTTGTATGGATTTGTTTTCAAAGCTCTTAAGATATTCATTGCTATCAGGATGAGCGTTCCATGGAATATAACAAAAAATGTATCTCGAGCCGGTTTCTCAAACTTACCTACCCCACCTTTAAGTAGAAACACGCTTGGTAGAACTTTCCACGTTAGTCTTTACTTCCATAGATTAGTTTATGATTTAGTTCATATTTACTCAAATCATGTTTGGGTTTATTGGAATGTGTGTGTGTTTTCAGGGCTGTGTATCAGGACGCAGACATCTACCTGCTGGATGACCCTCTGAGTGCTGTGGACGCAGAGGTTGGGAGACACCTGTTTGAAAAGTGAGTGACCTGTTGTGGGCCAAATCCATTGCTCATAGTGATAATAATACAGGCAGTGAAAACACAAAAGCATTTACATTTCTTTACAATTTCATACTAACAGGAAAAGATGTGTTTACACAATATGCCAATCTGCTGTGTCATTTGAGTGGATTCCAGTTAGAAAGTATAGTAGATGATTGAAATCCTTTTCAAGTGGGGAAAGGGCACAAAAAGCTGTGAATAATTGACAATAAGTGTCTTAAACAAATTGTGGGACCAAAGTATCTGTCTACAGCAGTGTTTCTCAAACTTTTTCATACCAAGGACCACTTAACAAATAAAAAAACTCTCACGGACCACCTAACTCCACACATATCAAAAAACACATCGTTTGTCTAGAACAGACTGTAAATCGCCTGAACATGGTACAAACAGGTGGCAACATGTGTGATGAAGGTGTTGCGCTGGGCTATATCATGCAATCGAAAGTGAAACTTAACGTTGCTCCATTGCGGAGATATTCCCACGAGAGTGCGGAAAACTTAAATTCATTTATTTATTTCAAATGTGAAATGTTACCAATATACTCACGGACCACTAGGGGGCGCTCACGGACCACCAGTGGTCCGCGGACCATACTTTGAGAAGCACTGGTAGACAGCACACTCAAAAATGTGCTGGTTTGGAAATGCGGGTCACATGTGTTACAACTTAAGGCTGGAAACAAAGAGGGAGGCCACCCAGTTCAGGCCGCGGTTCAGTTAAATGCCTCAACATACCATCCAGATTAGCCAACGACTCAGAATTTTTAACCCGACCTCTCAAAAGACCATCATCTGGGGAATACTCCTCTTCCCCTTTAACCCCTGCCCCCACATCCAGAGATGGTGATGGGTGACCCACTGTCACCACTGCAGCATCTAAGGAAACGGAACAATCAACACCTGGCACAGGTTTACGGGCAAAATAGGGTTTTAGCAAGTTTATACGACAAAACTGCACCGACTTCTTCCGGTCAGGGGTCGCTATCAAATAGTTGAGGTCTGACAACTTCTTGGACACTGTATAAGGCCCAGAGAACTTGGCCTGAAACAGGGAGCCAACTACAGGCAGCAGTGCTAAAACCTGATCTCTAGGACTCAACCCACAACGTTCGGCACGTCGATCATAGAGTCTTTTCATTTTAGTTTGAGCAGACTGTAGCCTTTCTCTTGCCATTTGATTAGCCCGATACAAGCGGTGTTTGAAACCATGGACATAATCTATCAAACTTGACGGGGCCTCCTTGGCTTGCCAATCCTCGTGTAGGGTGGCTCAGATATAATTGTGTGATATAAGTGACAAAAGCTCATGCTCAAAACTTGGTGCCAAAAGACTTGATAGGAAAGAAATGTGCAGTGTTAAAAGTGAATGTTAGACTCCAATGAGTTCTAAGAGAAGCTCACCTGACTGAATAAACAGACACTTTCTTTACTTAATGTGTGTATTGTGTCTGTGTGTCCTCAGGTGTATCTGCGGCCTGCTGAAGAACAAGTGTCGTATCCTGGTCACCCACCAGCTTCAGTACCTGCAGGCGTCCGACCAGATCATCGTCCTCAAGGAGGTTGGTGCTTTCTGAGCTTTTGAAACTGAAGACACTTCAGTGACACACCTTGTTTTGCTCTGGAAGATCAGCACCCTTGTTTTTTTTTTGAGTGGAATTTGAGTTGGCTAATGTAGCTCAGTTGTGTAGCTCAATATTAGCTTCTTTCTCATTGAGACATTTCCCCCAAGGATTCACCAGCAGCGTCACCTCTTTGTCTCTCCCAGGGTCACATCATGGCCGAGGGAACCTACAACGAGCTTCAGAGCTCTGGACTCAACTTCCAGTCCCTGCAGAGGAGCGACGAGGATCAGGAGTGCTCCATTCGATCACCAGAGCCAGACACACTGTCCCTTCTCAGCAAGAGGACCAATAACTCTCACAGCTCCCAGAGCAGCCTCCTGGTGCCCGAGAGCAGATTCACTGAGCAGCAGCTTCCGGTACGTACCTTTCAAAATAAAGTGTTTTCAGGGTTATTCTACAACTGTTTCAATTACAAAGTGTTTGGTATTATATTTGTATAAGCATCCTGCTCATTTGTTTCAACCTTAAGTGTAACCATTATTTTGCCGTATAACAAATCTGGTCAATAATACCTTCTTTAAGACATTTTACAAGGCACAAGTGGAGTTAAATCAGAGTGAAGATGAGTCTGTATAAAGTGAGTGCAGAGCAGAAATTGCAAGGTTGATTCCATAATATAAATCTTATAGCCATGTGTCAGGTAATCAAACCCATTTCCATCTGCAAGAACTCATTTAAAGTCATTTCCCCTCTATGAACTGAGCACCTCTTTTTATAAATAGCACATTTGAAAAAAAACATAGTTTAGTTGATTTCTAGGAATTAGGAGACGTGCTGGAAAAACAAGAGGATTACCAGTAAACAGGAATTATTACATAATGTTTCTATGATAAGCTGTGAATGTCTGAGAAGTCGGGTCCATTGAAACAAAACTCATAATACAATCCTTGTTCCAGTGTCCTTTGTACAAGTCTGCCCAGTATGAAGTGGAAGCCAGTAGTATGAATATGTAGAACGTTTTGTTTTTCAGGCTGAAACAGTGCCCAGCGTGGCAGAGGAGAGCCGAGCTGAAGGAAATGTTAGCGGCCACATCTACCTCAAGTACTTCACTGCAGGCCACAGCCCTGCGGTGCTGGTGTTTGTAGTGCTGATCAGTGTCCTAGCCGAGGTAAGAGATGGCTCATAGGCCTTCATATACTCCAGAAGCAGCTTTATGATCTATTTTGTAAAAAGCTCATACTGAGATATGTGCTTCATGTTTCTTTTTGATGTGCTAATCAATGATTTGTACCACAGTAAATGTCTAGTAAAAAAACTTTTTTCTATGTATAGGGTGCGTATATAATGCAGGACTGGTGGCTCGCATACTGGTGAGTGTTTATCCAGGGCTATTCACACCCTAGTGTTTTTTAAAAGTTGTTGTTTTTTGAACCATGTAATATGTATTAGTTTGCCGTGCGCCTGGTCTGATTTGTTGATGCTGTGTGTCAACAGGTCGAGAGGGGAGTTCTTGAACAGCACAGCCAGAGATGTTACCCTCGGCTCTGGCATCAATGCCACTCGCTCAGAACAAGAGGCCGATCTCACGTTTCACCTTGGCATTTATGCAGGTGAGCCTTCCCTTCCTATCACCACAAATACTGTTTGTGGTGTTTTTAAAGTCCATGCTATTAAGTAGAGCATGTTCAAATGCAGTCTTCTTGTTTCTTTCTCTCAGGTTTGACAGCGGCTGCGGTGGTCTTTGGCTACATGCGCAGTTTGGTGTTGTTTCACGGACTGGTCAGATCGTCTCAAACTCTGCACAACAGCATGTTCAGCGCCGTCATCCGCACGCCTGTTCGCTTCTTTGACGTCAACCCCATAGGTGAGCCTTAACTTCAGAGTCACTACTGTTTAAAATGGAGCCGGGGTCCTGTTTCAATAGTACGACATATGGAGGCAAACCAGGCTTCTGACCTTCTGGATAAAGAAGTGGCATTTGTTTTTCTGACTGACTTTTCTTTCTTTGCTTTGTAGGAAGGATTCTCAACAGGTTTTCCAAAGACATCAGCCAGATGGACTCCCTGTTACCCATCACCTTTGTGAACTTCTATCAAGTAAGAAATTTAAATGACACATACACTGATTGTGTCAGTTCTCCAGTTCTTTAAGTCAACAATTCTCGACATGATCTCATTTTTCTTGAACTACTCAATTATTATTGTGGTTTTGCAGTTATTTTTACAGAATGTGGGCGTGATCGCGGTGGCGGCCTCGGTCATCCCTCTCATCCTCGTCCCCGTCATCCCTCTGCTCTTCATCTTCTTGTACTTGAGATGTTTCTACCTCCATACGTCACGAGACATCAAGCGCCTAGAATCTACAAGTATGTGTTTATGGGTCCTTTCCATAATATACCATTCCATTTCATTGAGGAGTGGGCTTTTTAAATAACGTTATATAATAATTAGGGCTGTCAAACGATTACAATTTTTAATCAGATTAATCACAGCTTAAAAATTAATTAATCATGATTAATCACGATTCGAACTATGTCCAAAATAGGCCATTTCTTTATGTATATTGTTGTGGGAATGGAAAGATAAATGAAAGCAGGCGGATATATCCTTTAACATACAGTATCTATGTTTATTATAAAAAACTTCTGTGTGTCAAAATGAAAGACAACCCACACACCTATCGATCATCAAACCGTGGGGTCTTAATTCATTACGTGTTGATTTCTATCAACGGGGGAGTACTTCAGGAAAGTCGACAGAGGGGGACGGCTAGTGGAGTACTTCGTGACCACAGTGTGAACGTTGTGATCAGCTGTTTTAGCGCAGTTCTCCAGTGAAGGGGGGGAGTCTCCCTCCGCAGCCGGTTGGCGTAGTTTTGGCACAGTTCCGTTGTACAGACCGACGTTAACAGCAGCCCTGTCTGTGCACACGGAGACCGACTCTGTCGTCCGGTGATCTAACCGCCTTCTGGAAAAGCTTCACAAGTACGTCGGTACGCAAATGCGTTTTGTGACACAAGTGACGGTACGCATTTCAGATTACGCACATAACCTGCGTACCAGTTATGTGTTACCTGCAGGGCCGGCCCTCGGCATAGGCAGTATAGGCGAATGCTAAGGGCGCATCAACCCATAGTGGGCGCCAAAAAAAATAAAGAAAAAAATTAGGAAAAAAAATGTATAACACAATTTCCCGATTTTGGATCAACATCTTATTATCTTATACTAACAGAACTACACCATAATTGTGTACAGCGCCCATAAACTATGGCGCACCCCCCCCAAAATCAAGTTGAACTGCCCCAGCAAAACCCAGAGGTTAAATGTGAAATTGTTCTTTTTTTTAAATAATGGTTTTAGTTTGAAATTATAGGTTTTAATTTTGTATTTGTGTTAATTTAAAATAAATCAAACTCCCAAAAAACGTATACAGCTTTTATTAACATTGGAATTTACTGTGTAAGCGGCCGCAGAGTGGAGAGCTTTAGAGAGCTCTCTCCTGAAAGATTGAGGCTCTGATAACCTCAGCTCAGTGAGGTAAAGGCACACCTTTATATGATCATTATAAAAAAATAAGAGAATAGATGAAAAACATGGATAAAATACTATATGACAGTACAAAAAAAAGGGGGAGTGATTTGTAAAATATCCATAAAGAAAGATAAATCTACTTACAGTTCCGTTTCATATGGGTGTTGAGAGAGATTCCATAGATCTGCTAATGTTGCTCTCAAAGTGCACCAGATTGATGCTTTTAACTTCAATATTAAAAAAAAAAAAAAAATCTTCCCAGGGGAGCATGCCCCCGGACCTCCCTAGAGGATGTTAGGTCCACCCCCCACTTAAATCATGTTCACATGGATAGGACACTAAATACAGTTGCACACATCTTGTGTCCATATCTTTCTGTTTTGGTGGTCATGCCACAACCGTGCATGCACGAGTCATAGTGAGTGTCTGCATTTGAGGGAGGAGGGAGGGGGGGCGCCAGCTAAAATCTTGCCCTAGGGCAGCAACTTGGTCAGGGCTGGCCCTGGTTACCTGTACTACAGCAAAAATATTCTCCGTCGGGACTTCCTGCAACAACACCACGCCGTTATCAAAGATGTTCTATTGAGAAGATGATCACTACGTGACAAAAGTTTTCAAACCGTGGCTACTGAAATCAATCTTACTAACTGCTGTCTGTGCAATTTACTCCGCGAGTTGGCGGACTTTATTTTGCTTACTTTAACATCATTTTTCATGGTGCGGCTAAGCCATTTCTTGGTATGGGTGTAGCCTACCCCAGCCATACCCTGGCGCTGCCACTGGTGGCACGTATGGGGCGGGCCATTCTGCACATGCGTTAAATGCGTTACATATTTTAACGCAATTAATTCAAAAAATTTATTACCGCCGTTAACGCGATAATTTTGACAGCACTAATAATAATGTTTGATACACACAGAGATGAGCAGATAAAAACGATGGTTTCAACCCTTCTTTTTTTCTCCTGCAGCTCGGAGTCCCGTGTTCTCCCACCTGTCTTCATCTCTTCAGGGCCTGTGGACCATCAGAGCCTTTAGAGCTGAGGAGAGGTTAACGAAAGCCTTCGATGCTCATCAGGACCTGCACACAGGTTCTACTTTACTTCATATTGAGCTTTTCATCATAAACATGTTACCTTTCAAAAGTGTGGTTATTATTGTCTGCAGTGTGGACAAATACAGTCTTTGCTGAAATCCATTTTCTCTCTCTGGTTTCAGAGGCGTGGTTTTTGTTCCTGATGACGTCCCGCTGGTTCGCTCTTTACCTCGACAGCATTTGCTCAGTATTTATCACCTTCGTAACCTTTGGCTGTATCCCGCTCAGAGATGGTAAATGCACCCAGAATGACTGTCAATCAATTGTAGTACCAAGCTTCACAAACGAGTGCAATCGCGTACCTGTATTCATGCAGCACATTACAAAAGACATCAGCTGATGTGTCAGGTCAGCTTCTGGTCAGCTATCGTCTCACGTCTCTTTAAGAGCAGAATGGCTTTAAGGGAGTTCCCTACAGCGAGTAACGTAAAACCTTGTAAAGAGTGTGTGTGTGTTTCTCAGGGCTGAATGCTGGGGAGGTGGGGCTGGTGCTGACGTATGCTATGACTCTGGTGGGCAACTTCCAGTGGATGGTGAGGCAGAGTGCCGAGGTGGAAAACATGGTGAGAACTGAATGGTCTGTCTGTCTCAGGAATGTCTGGTGGGAATCTGTTCAACCGTGTGCTTCATTGAGTCATGGTGTTACAACCCGGCTCCTGGGCTGCAACATAAAGCAGGGAGGCGAGACGAGGGGTATGATAAATAATGTTCATTTATTCAAAACAAACAAGTACACAAACAACAAAAACCGGCAACAGGTCCCTGACGCTGCACAGGACAAGTGCCCAGAGAAGACCGAGCGACGTAACGGCTGGGCTCCTCCTATATGCTCTTCCTTTCCAGGTGTAACTCATCCGGCAGGTGCGCCTCATCAGACAGCTGCAGCTGGAACCTGCAATCACACACACAACCAGACGGCACCCCACGTGGTGTGGAGGGGTCGTCACACTCCCCCCCATAAGAAAGGAGTTCCCCTAAGAACACCGTTAAGTACCCGAATAGCTAGGAGCTCTTCTCCGATATTCCGGCGTGGACAGAAAACCTCTCTGACCAGTCCCCTGACCGTGCACCGGGAAGAACCCGGAATGTCCCTCCAGAACCCGCAACCTAGACCCTGGCAACAAACCCAAGACCTGACCCCCAGGTCGCTGCCGAACTGCCCCACCCGTCCGACATGCGTGACATGACCCAACATGCAGAGACACATCTCTCCTCAACCCAGGCCAAAAGACATGCCGCAACAGGTAACCACATGTTTTACGCACCCCCCGATGTCCCGACTGCCCATGCGCTTTTCTGAGGACCTCCTCACGAAATCTGACCGGAACCACAATCTGATACGCTGGCCCACCAATGAAGCCTTTCCCACGTGACCACCACTTTCTGACCAGCAATCCCCCTTGCAGCTGACAAGCCCTGGTGACACCATTTCCATCCTCGGTGGAGAGAACCGCCTCAAAAAACGGACTGAGGGAAACATCCGCTTTCTGCTCTGCCACCAACTCACTACGGGATACAGACAACAACCAGTCAGGAATAACCACCGAATCAATCTCACTGACCTCTTCCCCCTGCCCAGACTCCCCCTGTGCACGGCTCACAGAGCAAGCCACAAACACTGCAGGAGAGGACTTAACATTCTCCTCTGCGTTAACAGTCACAGTGGGTGAAGATGACTGCATGGTAGGTGGTGCACCCTCAGCCCACACACGGCTGCCAGCCAGGCCGTTATCCAGGATAACATCCACACCACCAATTGGCATTACAGGCCGGACCCCCATGGCGACCTCACCCTGCACCAGACCTGAGTTAAGCACAACAGAATGCAGAGGAACGGGCACAATATTCATTCCCATCCGGACAAAATCCCCAGTTCCAGATTTGTCAGAAAATGGTAACACAGAGCTCAGAATGTACGAGTCATACGATGCAGTGTCTCTCAAAATCTTTACCGGCACGCTGATATCACTTCCCACCAACGACACGTATCCGGTTGACACAAATGCCGAAAACACTGGGTCCTTCCACCCGCATGGCTCATTAATCTGCTGACAGGAGAGATGACAGGTAACGGCACCACAGACACAGCACAAGCAGCAGAGTTAAACTGGCCTACACAGTTCCCCCTGCTAGCCTTAGCCTTCCAGTGCCCTCTCTCCCTGCAGTAATGACAGATCTCCGAATCTCCCAGTGGCTGACCTCGCATCTCACGCTCACCCCCGTGCGGATTAGCTTTCTCTTCCCATCTCCCTGCACGATACATACCCCCTCCATCCTGGACCCTGAAGTTGTGACCGCCCCTGTGCGTTAGCACATAGTCATCTGCCAGAGCAGCAGCCTCTGCAGCAGTCTTCACTTTGCGCTCGCTGATGTAAACCGCAATGTGGCTGGGCACAGAATTTTTAAATTGCTCCAACACCATCAACTCACACAATGCGACATACGTATCCACTTTCAAGGAGTTACACCACCTACCGAAAGAGGTAACCAGATCCCTGGCAAACTCAACATGTGTCTGCCTGTCAGACATCTCCCAGGACCTGAACCTCTGCCGATAAGCCTCAGGGACCAACTCGTAAGCCCTCAACACAGCAGTTTTAACCCTCAGATACACTTTGCTGTCCTCCATCGTTAAAGCAGAGTAGGCTTCCTGGGCCCGACCTGTTAGCACACACTGCAGCAATAAGGTGCTATTAGCCTCTGACCACTCTCTGCTCTCAGCAACACGCTCAAACAAGGAGAAAAACGTATCTGGATCTCGTTCATTAAACTGAGGCACAACCCGCAGATTACCGGAAACGTCAAATGGAGTAGCTCTACCAGGGAAATTAGAGGCCTGACTTGCACCACCAGCAGGAAAACCCAACCTCCGCTCCTCTAACTCAAGCCTTTTAATTTCTACCTCCCCCCTTATTTTTTCCACTGCCAGCTTCTCCATTTCTGTTTGCAACAACAGCAACAGCTCCTTTCTCTGTTCAAAAGTCAGGCCTGTATCACTGCAGCCAGACGTACTGCCACTGCTAGGATTAACAGTATGTTTTCCTCCTTTGAAAACACCCAACTCAAACAAATTTGCTCTTACAATCCCTCTTATATTTTCCTTCATCCTCTTATCCCCAACATCCAAGCGGAAATGTTCAGCAACACCGATCAGCTGCTCACGTGAGAAACCCTCCAGTAGCTCCTCTGTAGGCGCTCTCACAAACTCCTCCACACTCTCCATCATGCAAACACGGAGTGCACGTTCACGCTACCACACAACCTACACGCTACCGTGGCCCGTCCCTCTAACTGCCTTCAGAAACTAGCTAAACTCCCCGCTAGTCTTCAGGTGCTAATTATGGCGGGTACTTATGCACTTTTCTACCGTAAGCTCGGCGAGGCGACCAGCAAACCGGCAACTCCACCCGCAGCCTCGGCGTGCTCCCGAGCTAATAGCTCTAACCACTTTCACACCGCACTAACAGCCCCCCCTACGACCTCCAAGGAAGACCGTAGTATACCTAACAGGGACAGACACCACGGTAACTAATGATCTGTCTCTACTTGCTGCCATACACTCTCCGTGTACTTGAACTGCCAAACACTCACCCCCGTAACGCTACTCCCAGCCAATCAGCTGCACACAATGACAGCTGCGCGAAATCCGTCCCCACAACGGACATCCAGTTCGCACACGTTTCCCAGGTCCAAAGCAACGAGCCCCCATATGTTACAACCCGGCTCCTGGGCTGCAACATAAAGCGGGGAGGCGAGACGAGGGGTATGATAAATAATGTTCATTTATTCAAAACAAACAAGTACACAAACAACAAAAACCGGCAACAGGTCCCTGACGCTGCACAGGACAAGTGCCCAGAGAAGACCGAGCGACGTAACGGCTGGGCTCCTCCTATATGCTCTTCCTTTCCAGGTGTAACTCATCCGGCAGGTGCGCCTCATCAGACAGCTGCAGCTGGAACCTGCAATCACACACACAACCAGACGGCA
The DNA here is from genome assembly GCF_902827115.2 of Pseudochaenichthys georgianus. Taxonomy (NCBI): domain Eukaryota; kingdom Metazoa; phylum Chordata; class Actinopteri; order Perciformes; family Channichthyidae; genus Pseudochaenichthys; species Pseudochaenichthys georgianus. The sequence goes on from NC_047504.1 coordinate 4,994,708, forward strand.
CCCCACTGGTGTGGAGGGGTCATCACAATGGTCACTGTGACCTAATAAAACATGACACTCTTACACACATGTGTAATAGGATATAAGGATTAGGGCTGAACGATTAATCGATTTAAAATCGAAATCGCGATTTGAAATGATACGATTATCAAATCGCAAAGCCTGCGATTTTTTTTAAACTTTTTTTTTCTTTCTTGTGTGTCAGTCATCCACACCAATCAGAAGTGCTGTGTTCCACATGTACCAGCCATTGTTAACCAATCAGAAGTGGCCCATGATAGAAGGTGATAGACAGGTTGATCCAATCACCTGCCAAGTATTTTTGAAAGTGCCTGCCCTTTTCCAATGGAGCTTTCCTAGATGGTTTGGTGAAACAAACCATCTGAGTCAGGTTAGTAATGCTCCATCACATGTAAACAAAGACGAGATTACGTACAAAACACGTCAGGCATTGTTTCCGATAGCAATTTTCTGTGGGTCCGCTGCCGATTTGACGTCAGATCGGAAGGACACGTCACAGCGGATGGAAATCTGGATCAGCTCCGTTGTAGCCCCGTTTTTAGAGATTTGGGTACGGAGGAAAAGAGAGAGGGTTGTATTTTCTGACGCTGCGTGAGTTCCCCGACGCACCGGGGACACATGTTTATGTATAAAAGACTTCACAAAGTGCATTTTGCATGATAGGTCCCCTTTAAAGCAACCCAACGGAAGTTTCATGTACGTTTAGTTCTTTCACTCGTAGCTCGGGCTGCGGGGGTGCTAGAGATGGGAGCACGTTGATGCGACAATCCTAGCCGGAGATATGGCAGCATTTTACAATAAACTTCCGTTGGGTCGCTTAAAAAGAAATATCGCAAATCGAATCGCAATATCTGTCAGAAAAATCGCAATTACATTTTTTTTTTTTTAATCGTGCAGCCCTAATTAGGATGTGATTACATTAGCAGCTGCTCAGGTTTTAACTTGCTTGTTATGTTGTTGGAGACTAACCGATGTAGTACATTTGTGTAGCTGTTTATGGAGGACAAAAGTATACAATGATGAGAAGCAGCAGAATTAACACAACTAACAAACATTGTAAATAATGTCTCTTTGAAGATGACGTCAGTGGAGAGGGTGGTGGAGTACACCGAGCTGGAGAGTGAGGCACCCTGGGAAACTAAGAAGCGTCCTCTTCCTGATTGGCCCAACAAAGGCCTAGTGACCTTTGACCGTGTCAGCTTCTCCTACAGCCCAGAGGGAGCGCCGGTCCTCAAAGACATCAGCTTCACCTTCAAACCCAACGAGAAGGTGAGACACATGTTGGCTCCCCGCCAGCGTCTGCCTCATTTATTAGTTAATATGTTGAACACACATGACGGATGCCGCTCACTCTTGTTCTCTGTGTGTCAGGTGGGCATCGTGGGGAGGACGGGCGCCGGGAAGAGCTCTCTGGTGTCGGCTCTGTTCCGCCTGGCCGAGCCTCAGGGGAAGATCTACATAGACGGAGTTCTGACCTCTGAGATCGGCCTCCACGACCTGCGCACCAAGATGTCCATCATCCCTCAGGTGAACATCCAAAGACCTTCTGTTACCATGAATTTTGGAAAATCATGTCATTCTAACAATTGGATACATTGAACTTTTTATTCTCACCATGACATCTTTGTTTTCAGTATCTGAATCTAGAGATTGAATGTTCTTTTTGCCCATTTGAGGATGAAAATCCAGCTCGAGTCTGACCACGTTTCTGTTCCCCTTTTCCCCAGGACCCGGTGCTGTTCACTGACACCGTGAGGAAGAACCTGGATCCCTTCGGCCAGCACTCTGACGAGGACCTGTGGAGGGCTCTGGAGGAGGTCGGTACCCCCCGTCATTTCATTTCATTTCAAACCTTTATTTACCCAGGTGTATCCCATTGAGATCATTGATGTCTTTTTCAAGGGAGACCTGCTCAAGTAGGTTCCACATGAAACATAAAAACATAAACAGAACAACAAAAAGGACATCATACAGCATCATTACAGGGTTTACAATTTACATAACTATCCACATGTGCCGGTACCAATAGCTTCTGATTGACTAGCATCCAACCGAGCTTTAAAAACATTTAGTGGCACCAGATTGTTCAGTTTCCATTTCAATTGCAGACTATTCCAAGACAGAGGAGCTGCGCATCTAAAAGCTGTCTTCCCTAAGACAGTCCTAGCAGTTGGCACATTTAATAAAACCACAGCATTCGATCTCAGGCAGGAGCCACTTACAATTCTCCGAGAGATCAGGGAGCAGATATAAGATGGAAGTTTCCCTAACATGGCTTTGTATATAAAAATGTACCAGTGACTGAGCCTCCGTACACTTAGTGAAAGCAAACCAGCCCTTGCATACAGGGTACAGTGATGGGTTAATGCTTTACAGTTTGTCACAAATCCCAGTGCGCTGTGATACGCAGCATCTAACTTGACCAGGCAATTGGCAGGTGCATTCATATAAAAAGGTCACATCACTGTAAGTTATATTCTTGTTTAAATAGACTTCTCTGTTTCATGTATTGTACTCTGTATAATTGTTCTGTACAGTTGCGAGCCGTGACTTTTATACCTAGGCCCTCTGACCCCCCTTCCCTCGAAAGAAAAGAAGAGATATTACATCACAGCGTATACTTCATCGGAATATCAAAACAGCGGCCCGGGGTGCAAAACGCATCAATGACAGCGACCCTCTACCACACAAAACAACACCATTTATATAAACACCTATCATCACAGGGCACCCACCTGTTTTGTTACTTCCCTTTGTACCCCTAGTTAGGAGGGAACGTAACAAACTAGGGACTCCTAACTCCTAACTAGGGGTACAAAGGGAAGTAACAAAACACCAAAATAACCAGGTGAGAGAAAAAGGAGAGGAAACTGTCTACTGAAGCCACAAAGTGATGTTTTAATGGACAAAAGAAAAAGGGCTCACCAGCCAACTTGCAAACTAAAATAAACAATACACGAAAAGGTAAACTGGAGCACATCTAACAATTCACAAGAAGACAGAGACATGATGCACACATGCAGCCAGAGGAGAAGGAGAGAGCGACTGCAGCCTTCCTCAGGTCCTTTATGGAGGCCCTGATTGAGGATTGGGAGCACCTGGGGAAAGGCTGCACCTGGGGACAATCAGGCTGCACCTGGGGAATCAGAGGGAGAGAGAAAGACACACACACCCACACAAACACTACGGCACGTAACAGTCCGCATAAAAATGTAAGGTTGCTCCATCGACATTTTCACCTAAACTATTGATGTAGATGGAGAATAAAAGTGGACCTAAAACAGAACCTTGAGGAACACCATTAGTAATGTTTAACCACTCAGAAGATAGCCCATCAAAATGAACACATTGGGACCTTTCAGTTCACAAACCACCGCACTGCATGGCTGGATATGCCATGCCAACCTTAGCCAGAGCTGATAATTTAGAGATGGGCCTATAATTATTTAATAAAGTGGCCTCCCCTCCTTTTAGTAGAGGCAGGACGAGAGCTGAAAATAGATTAGAATAGCGATAGAATTACTAACAAAGAACTGCTAACAGAGCACTTATATACTAATAAAGGACTGGCTTACCTAAAGCCAGTTGAGTAGCACTTGAACTGATTGGCTCTATGAAACCTGATGTACTTATATGATTCTGTTTTCTTCAAGGTTGTATCTTCCTGGTCGAATGTACTTATTGTAAGTCGCTTTGGATAAAATAGAATACGCTGACTTCCACAAGAGCCGCGTTCACACTGCGGTACTTTTCCCACAAAGGTTCATGCGAACTTAGTTCATGCAAACTCTTTAGTTCGCATGAACTAAGTACAGATCGCGTTCACACCAGAAAAAGTCCCTGGGGGTGGATTAGGCAAATGAAGCCGCTGACGTCACTTCTTCTTCTTCTGCTTTGGGTTTACTGGCAGGCCGCAAACCACTTCACGGCGTAAGTCCCCGGCCGGAAGTCCCCGGAGTTGGGGACTGGCTTCAGTAGAAGCTGCTGGGAGTCCCAGCAGCTTCTACTGAAGCCTTCCGAGTAAATCGCCAGAACGCCGACACCTCCTCATCTCCACCGCTCCCATGTTTTATTTTGTGTTGCCATAAGTTAGTCTCTCTGCGTTTCTGCGCTGGGCTAATGCTAATGCTAATGTGAGGATAATAAAATGGCGGCTTCACAAAACTTTTTGGGAGTTTTACGGGGCGTGGTTTGCAATTCCCCCAACCAATCAGGAATATAGCTCTTTTCTCAAAAAAGAGCCGCTCGAAAGTCCCTGCTAGAGACTTTCGAGGGGGTAAAAAGGTTCGCATGAACTACTTTTAGTACCGGCTCTTTTTGGTGTGAACGCGATCATGAACTAAGTTCGCATGAACCTTTGTGGGAAAAGTACCGCGGTGTGAACGCGGCTAATTTTGTAATTGTGTTAGTGCTGAGGGAGAGGTTAAAAAGAGTAGTGAGAGGTGGAGCAATACAATCTGCAGATATCTTTAAAAAGAAAGGTTCTACGTTGTCCGGGCCAGCCGGTATCTTAGGATCTAACTTGGTTAAAGCTTCACGAACAACATCAACAGTAAAAGTCACATACTGTAGTGTTCACAGAAGCAGAGTTAGTGACAGAATGAAACGGAGAGCCACAGGACACAAAATGCTCATTAAAACAATTGAGCATAGTAGCCCTGTCCGATATAGAGCCAGATGCTGTGGTAAGGCACGGAGGTAGCTCATTACGGATATCACCGGTGGATATCGATTTAATGGCTTTCCAAAATGTTCCAGGATTATTCAGGTTCTTTGTGGTAACTGACAGATAATACTTAGACTTGGCACTTTTGACATTTGAAGTGAAGCTATTTCTTAGCAGCCTAAAGCGTAACCATTACGCCTGATCTCCTGGCCTTTGCCCAGGCCTTGTTTCTCTCATGAAGGAGACTAGATAATTCAGCAGAAAACCAAGGATTGTCTCGTCCCTTCACTCTAAATTTACTCAGGGGTGCATGTCTATCAATCATTTCCATAAAACCAAAAATAAGACCATGCACAAAACCCTGCTCCACAAAATGTTTTTTGTCTCTCTTAATGATAATGCGAGGTTTAACCTTTTGGACCTTAGTGTCCCTAATTGTGGCTACAACACAGTGATCACTCAGATCATTTGCAAATACTCCCACAGCTGAGTATTTATAGGGAATATTAGTTAAAATGAGATCAATTAGGGAGGATTTATTAGGGGACTTAATGTTAGGGCGAGTAGGACTGTCAACAATCTGAGTAACATTTAAAGAGATACAAAGGTTTTTAAAATCCTCTGACACTGCAGTTAACCAGTCCCAGTTAAAATCACCAAGCAGCACTATGTCCTTGTAGTCTAGTTGAGAGTACATTTTTACCAAAGAAGATAAAGACTCCTTGACAGCTGAGGGGGGTCTGTTGACCCTTTGCTACTTCGATATTTAAGGCTAAAAATTGTAGTTGTTTACTAATAGATTTGGAAACCATCTTGGTTACACAAAACTTATAGTTACAGTTCAGTGAGATCTCACTCTGCTCGGGGCATCGGGCTAACTCCCCCTTTCCCTCCCGCAGGTGCAGCTCAAGTCGGTGGTGGAGGAGCTGCCCAGGAAGCTGGAGACGGTGCTGGCCGAGTCGGGGTCCAACTTCAGCGTGGGCCAGAGGCAGCTGGTGTGTCTGGCCCGGGCCGTCCTCCGACAGAACCGCATCCTAGTCATCGACGAGGCCACGGCCAACGTGGACCCCGGGTACCGCTCGGCAAGATCTCGCTTCGCTTATTTTTAAGCTTAAATCGTTCGGTCTACAGATGTCCTTATTGTTACCCTGTCTCTCTACAGAACGGATGAATTGATCCAGAAAACCATTCGGGACAAGTTCAGAGAGTGCACCGTGCTCACCATCGCTCACCGCCTCAACACCATCATAGACAGCGACAGGATCATGGTCAGTCCTCTCTTCAGCCTCAGTATACTATGATTCCCAAACAATTATGTTCCCTATACTTGATTACTGATTATATTGTTCTAAAGTAGTGCAGTCATTTAGTACATCAATGTTATATCTGTCAAAGTACTGTCCATCCGCATTATGCCACTTGGAGAGCCTGACTGACGTTTTTGTTGTTATCCTGCTTTAAGGTTCTAGACAGCGGTACCATCCAGGAGTTAGACCGGCCCTTTAACCTGCTGCAGAACAAAGACGGAGCCCTCTACAAGATGGTGCAGCAGATGGGTCGGGCGGAGGCAGCCGCCCTGCTGAAGGCAGCCACAGGTGAGGAGAAAAGTGCATAATGAATATTATTTGGAACTTTACCTTAGACTTTTTTGTTTTTGCCAAATTGATGATTTTTCTCACACTTGCAAAGGTAACTCGGGAGTCTGTCCAGCAGAACAAGATTTAGAGAGAAGGCTAGTCTGAGAAGACGTAACATTTCTTTTATTTTGAAATGTGCAAATCAACCTGGTAATGGTGAAGGACATCTTTTTCTGCCACCATTTTATTTTCAGTTCTGAAGCTGTGCAGGAAAGTTAGAACTGTGTCTTTTAAAGTTGATAAGTCAACAATCATGTTTATCACATGTGAATAAGATGGTCCGGTGACGGTGTGGTACTTACTGTGCAAGGTAAGTCCAACTGGGACATCTTGAAATGGCAATGCAAACCGTCATTTTTAATCCAGGTTATTCAACTTTTAAAGTTGCTGAGTTGACGGTTAATGGGTCACCTCATAAGGGTAAACACTTTTGTGCAAATACACATGTGTAAAAATGTAGTGATTGTCAATCGTGTGTTAGTCATCTTACAGTTATTAAGCCTTTTACATTTTTAATGTCTGTTTAGTTGTTTTTGAAATGCTGCTTTTTTTCTTACTGCAGTAAAATGAGACCTATGATGTAAGTTTTTGTATGTATTTAAAATCAGATCTCAGCCCAAAACAGAACTGTTTATTGTGTTTATTTCTGTGGTTTGTCAGGAGATGACTGAATTCATTCCAAATGGCAGGATGTTTGTGGAGAAAATATTTTCGATGTCATACCATTGATACCATGTGTCAGTTTATTTTTTCTATTATCATTATGAACCATTACCACGATGATGGCCATATTGAAATAAAATTCCTTAAAACGTTCTTATCGTTGTTTTTATTTTTGAATGACCATTTTAGGTAAGCTTTTTTTTATTGTCTTTTTTTATTTTTTATTGCAATATTTCAAGTTATCTAAACCTTCGACCAACCAAAAATCAAAATGTACAGAAAATGTAGAACATTGAAATCTGTTCAGTTCTTTCAGCCTTTCATAATTAAAGGGCCAGTTTAGCAGTCAGTACAGAGTTTGAATAGTAACGTTTTTTTAAATGAACTGTATAATAAACTTTTTCCGAAAAGGCCTTTTTCAGAGACAATAATTCAATAAATTAAAATGACCAACAGGTGTTTATTGTATTTCCAAATTCCAAAATATGAGGCATACCATTACTGGTTTATGAAGATTAAGCAATCCCATGGTTTTATCCTCCATAACTCATAAATCAACCATCCAATGTGTGCACCGTGTGTGCTCTACTGGGAAAGATAGGAAACTTAGGTGTTTCATTTAATGAAAAACAATGTTAAGAATTCCAAAACGTTTAGAGCCCTTTGCATTTACTTTACTATAATTAACAGACGTAAATGCATTGAATCTAGCAATCTTTAGATATATATATATATACAAACAAAGAGTTCCCAGAATCCTCAGCGGTGTCATGCTAGCATTGTGAAACAAGTTAAAGGTAGTATTAAGCATCACATGTTTGTTTTAGGTCCAATTAAACATTTGCTGCATCATAACTGGATATTTCAATATCAATCTGTTAAAGTCCAGTCCAGGGTTATTTTATATTTCCCTCCCCAGGTGATGAGTTGGAGGTGTGTGGCAAAGAACCATCTGACAGACTTATGTTACAATAACTAGTCTATGAAAGGAAACATGGTAATGTTTACTTTTTCATTTTTTTCTGGGAATTAAATACTTGAGAAATACAAAATATGTATTGTGATTGAAAGAACCTTATTATGCAAAATAAACACTTCATAAGTGAAATATTAAATAAAAGATAGGCACACCCTATAAGGATGGAATTTATATAGGATTATATACAATTGACATGTTCTTTGTGGTTTTGACGTCGTATTGCCATCGAAGGAGATCTGGGGTTAACGTTAACGGACTACAGTACTTTTCCCAATTGTAATCAGCGACTACAAGCTGCATCACCCGTTATGTTTTGTTCTATTGTTAGTGCTGCTGTTTGGACACACAGTATTTGGTTTGCTTGCAACCCAGTGCCAAGAACAGCAAATTGTGATAAGATTTATTTTCTTAAAATCAGTGTGTGAATGTTGTAATTATCTGCTTCCATTTCGGAAGGAGATCTCCAAGATCATGAAGATGAAAAAACGAATCATGCGATTATATCGGATATTTATATTTACTGAGTCTTAATCGCAATCAGAAATATTTCTCTTATCCTGGGGTCTATTGGGTTTCTTGCCAGTTGTTATATTTTAGAATAAAATATTTAAATAAAGATAAGATGTGCAGTTGCTAAATATTAAATAATTGATGTATACAAATGTACAAATCTAAAGTAAAAAAGGTCCAAAAAAGATAATACAATATTCTATAAACACTGGAAGACCCTCAGACTGACTGCCTGTCAGATGGCTTAGCTCAGTGTTATAAAGAAGCTCTCAGAAAGTATGAGGTTGTGAGTTCAACTCCCACAGTGTGCAATATTTTGTATCAATGTATCATTAGCCAAAGATAAGTAATCAAAAGATCTAACAAAAATAAGGAAAGCACATCTGATCATACAGCTCAGAGTGATACGAGTCTGGTTTGAAGATCTGAGGTTGTGTGTTAGGTGCAGTAACTTTATGAGTCCTAGGCTGCAGTCGGATAGTTTAAAAATCAGCTCCTAATCAATCAATCAATCAATCAATGTTTATTTATATAGCCCAATATCACAAATGTTACATTTGTCTCAGTGGTCTTCACAGTGTGTACAGAATATCAGTATGACAATACGACACCCTCTGTCCTTAGACCCTCACATCGTACAAGGAAAAACTTCCAAAGAAAACCCAGTTTAAAGGGAAAAATGGGAGAAACCTCAGGGAGAGCAACAGAGGAGGGATCCCTCTCCCAGGACGGACAGACGTGCAATAGATGCCATGCCGTGTGTAAATTGAAAAGATAATACATTTGCAACATAGGTAGTCCAAATGTTTGGAAATGCATGTGTGTATAATAGGAAGATGAATCCACGAGGATATCCATCCAGGACCTATGATCCAGGACCACAGCCACGACTCAAGATCCAGCGCTCGCGATCCAGGACACAGGACCGCAGGATCATCCATGACTCCGGATCCCAGCGTATATAGACACCAAAAAGAAAGACATTTGGGGAAGCTGGGTTAATCGGAACATGAGTGTACACGGGTATAGACAGAGAGAAGGAAGAAGTAAGATGTCCCCCGACAAACTAAGCCTATATCAGCAAAACTAGGGGCTGAATCTAATCAGCCCTAACTATAAGCTTTATCAAAAAGGAAGGTCTTAAGCGCACTCTTAAAAACGGATAGGGTGTCTGCCGCCCGAACACAAACTGGAAGCTGATTCCACAAATGTGGAGCTTGATAAGAAAAGGCTCTGGCTCCCATTGTACTTTTAAAGATTCTAGGAACAACCAACAACCCTGCATTCTTGGAACGCAATGCCCTAGTAGGACAGTAGGGTATAATGAGTTCTTTAAGGTAAGATGGCGCCTGCCCATTAAGGGCTTTGTAGGCGAGAAGAAGAATTTTAAATTCTATCCTGTGTTCTATAGGGAGCCAGTGTAAGGCAGCCAGAACAGGAGTAAGTTCTAACCCTATCGTCTATTCCTTGACCTCTGAGTGAAACGTCACGGGGTTAAGGGATAGTGGATAGGAGAATTTAAAAGGACTTAGGAGAAGAGACTGCGGTACTTTAGAGAATCCGAATGCACTTTCACTATCCGACGTGTTTATGATGCGCCAGCGGACGTCATTGTGTGCGTCTGCTGCTGTGGGGAAACTATGGAAACCACAATTTTCTATACAGCGGACGACAACATGGATGTTTAATAAGAACGAGGGACTACTGTAAACTCATCTAGAGACTCTGCACCGTGCTCTGATGCTGCTGCTTTGCTTTATGAACGTGGACAACAGAGAAACATATTCTTCAGGACCAAAGTTGGAATTGAAATAAAAAAGGAAAGTGAAACTGCTCGTCACCCTCTCCCTCCGGTCCACATTAATACAAATGATCCCAATACGTATGATTGTATGAACTAAAGATCTTAAAATCAATACAGATGTATTTATTATAAACGTTAGTCCTTAACATCTATCACTGTGTATATCACCATTCAAACATCTTTTAAAAGTTGAACAAACCCCACACAGCTCAGTGAAGACTGAAATGTTGACTTTATTTGATCATTTCAGTAAAAACTAAGGTTCATATTTCTCTCTTTGATTATAATACTGATGAACGTTCAAAACAAAGCACTTTGGCAACTTACCACCTATGTTTTAAAAAGCTTAATAAGCACCGTAACTTTCATGATATAATTTCTCCGTCATAATCGTTTTTTTCCGTGAACGGCCGACTGTTGAGTGACGGCAAATGCTGCGGCTGCAAGGCATTGTGGGGCAGCATTTTCGCTTCTCCTGCCGGTTAGGGAAGTCCAGTGGTTCCTAAGCTAAAGGAGGTTATAAAGGAAGTTTGAAACCTCCTTTCCTATCATTCTCATCATTCTAGAGTATTCGAACGGCACTTATCATGGCTGCCACTGAGGGACTTCCGGGTCATTTCACTCCTTTAGGAAGGTTCCTAAACTAAATGGACTATTCGACTTCAGCCCAATAGAACAGTAGAAGAACAAAGAGGCAGGTACTTCATAGTAAGTGAGACAGGAAACGTGGGGTAGGAGTGTCGCGTAGCACAGGAGAGGCAGGTAGCGTAGGAGAGCAGAACGAGTAGATCAGGATTACAAAAATAGCAGAACATCTTAATTTGGGCGCTAGAAATCGGTCCCGAACCCATCCTACTTTTCACAACATCCATTTTGCTTAATCTACTATGCACTTCCTGTCACAGCTACCTGCCTTACTTACTATGAATAACTCAGCTACTCTGAGTCTCGAGCCCAGTACATGCTAAGCAGCGGACCTGAACTCGGCACGGGTGTCTTAATGCCGAGAACAGACCCAATCAACCCACCAACACATGTACATGAAGACCTGTGCTCCAGGCACATTTATCTTTTTCATTTTGAGTAAAACACTTTATAGCTCACGAGGATTCGAACACACAACCTCAGGCTTTCTAACGTGTCTTCTATCCCTCTGAGCCAATTGACCAGTGACTGTTGCGTCTCCTTTGGTAAATTAATTATCTACTTTGGATGGTTAGACTTAGAAAATGCATTGACATCATGAGGATCTAACCCCAGACTCCTGCTCACCTGAGCAGCTTTGTATCGCACTAAACTGTTTCATTTGTGACAGTCTCAGGTTGTTTGGTAGATTATGTCACAATGAAAATGTAAAAAAGGAAATAAGTTATTGTGCAGTGCATCCAATAAAACTATCCTTGTAAGTATGTCATACAGTTGTGCCACCAACATTTATAAATGAAAAACTCTTCTCTACGCTTTTTTCACATCATTTTTATGTTTTTCCTGAAAACCAGTGCAAATAAAGAAGATTGAACCCACAGCCTCCAGTCTTCAAGGCAGTGCTTTATCCCAGTGAGCCATTTGACCTGGGACAATGCTTTTTCGTTTGGTAATCTAATTCTGCACTTTGGGCGTTAAACTTCCAAAAGTCTCTGCACCTCACGGGGAACGAACCCACAACCTCAGCTCACCTGAGCAGCGTCGCATCACTTTGAGCTATTAGATTGTTTGGTAGATTATGTGACAAATACAAATGTAAAAAAGGAAAGGAAATAAATCATACTGGAAAAAACTGTTCTTGTCACACAATTGTGCCACCAACATTTTTTAAATGAAAAACTCTGTTAAGAGGGTTGAATCGAGAACCTCCAGTCTTCAAGGCAGTGCTTTATCCCAGTCAGCCATTTACCCTGGCCCGTATGTGTTGCCCTGGCCCATATGTGCTGCGTTTGGTAATCTAATTCCACACTTCGGGTCTTGGACTCCAGAAAATCCCTGCACCTCATGGGGATCGAACCTTAAACCTTAGTTTACCTGAGCAGCGTAGTATCACTCTGATCTATCAGATCGGAGACAGTCAATGGTCATTGTCCAACTGTCCAAGAGTTCGTTTCAAAAAGGAAATGTAAAAAAAGTAATTGCATAATTTGTCATAAAGCTGTGCCTAGAACAGCTACCATGGACTCCTGGCTTTTCATCAAACAAATGCAACGTTAACCATGCTTTTCCACTGTGAATGAAAGGCACATTTAAAAAAAGAGGTACACAAAAATTACATAATGTCAGGCAAGTACAAAAATATACAAGTACTAGTATTTATTGATGCATTCATGTGTTTATCAGCTGCAACATTAAAGTGATAAAGGTTTATTTGGATTACTTTATAAACCCCACCTTGCTTAACCATGCTCAGCAGCATAACCTATAGCAGTGTTTCTCAAACTTTTTCATACCAAGGACCACTTAACCAATAAAAAAACAATCGCGGACCACCCAACTCCACAAATATCCAAAAACACATCGTTTTTCTAGAACAGATTACAAATCGCCTGAAAATGGTACAAACAAGTGGCAACATGTGTGACGAAGGTGTTGTGCTGGGCTATATCATGCAATCGAAAGTGAAACGTAACATTGCTCCATTGCGGAGATATTCCCGCGAGAGTGCGGAAAACTTAAATTAACTTATTTATTTAAAATGTGAAATGTTACCAATATACTCACTGACCACTAGGGGGCGCTCACGGACCACCAGTGGTCCGCGGACCACACTTTGAGAAGCACTGAGTAAGATATCATCATTTATTTGTTGAATTAGGTTTTTAGAAACTGTAAAAATAAATGGTGGTAAAAAGTACGAATGTTCCTCCCCAATGGAGTGAGTAAAGGCATAAAGGTGCATAATGTGGAAATACACAATTGAAGTACAAATAATAAATAATATTGACTGAAATACAGTAGTTATTGAGTTTAGTTAAATTGTCGCCCGACTGTATGTTTCAGAATGCACAATGGCCGTGTTCTCAGGGTGTGTGCAATTCAGCCGGCAGAGGTGTTCACGGACATCTTCAACAGGTCCCTGCTGCAGTCTGTAGTCCCCACATGTTTCAAACACTCCACCATCGTTCCAAAAAGACTGAGGGTTGACTTACTAAAGTGATAACCGGCGTGGTAGGGCTGCTTAGTTGCTGTTTTTAGAGTTAGTCACGGCAGATAACACAAAGATACCTGGGTTTCCAAGTGGTCAGGATATGTTGAGAGATTGGACATCTCGCTAAGTAAGTAAGTAGGTACTGTAGTAGTAGCCTTGGTTACTTCGCCGTCAGTCTATTAGAGGGTGGGATTTGGGGAATAATGTATCTATGTAGAGTAGACTGACATTAATGCTACTGACAAAATAAAGCCTTTTCATATACAAGTGGTTTGCATTGCAGGTTTTTTTTTTATGTCACTGTTGTGAACTTTAAGGACAACATTTAGCATCGTGTTACCAATCAGGAGTATTGAGAGTAAATGTTAATTTTTAGTACATATAGGATTATGTATTGCAAGTGCTACCTCATTGCTTTGTATTCTGCAGTGGGTATTTTGTCTTGTAAAAGTCTAGAGTTGGCTTTAAAATAAGACCAAGTTGTGCAAAGTAACTATGTACATTTATATTATTAATGCTACTTTGTACTTCTACTCCAATACAATTCAGAGTTAAATCATGCACTTTTAATACACTACATTTGTTTAATAGCTTTAGTTACTTTACAGATTTTGATTAATGATGTGAAATATAATCAACTCTTAAATCAGACTTCAGTTCCACCTGGAGTAAATTCACAAGCTACCCTGCAGCATACAAAGTCATTCAAACTAGCTGCACCTTTACCAGCTCAAAATATATCATATATATTATATCATATATATTATTCTGAAATGGACCAATCTGCACAATGACTACTTTTAGTATACTTTGATTGTAACACTTTAGCACTTTTACTTGAGAAACATTTTGAATGCAGGACTTTTACTGTATTCCTCCTCTGGTACTTTTACTCAAGTAGAAGATCTGACTATTTCTCCCACCTCTGATGGTTACACAGCCGATTGAAGCAAATTAAACAAACAAACGATGTCTTGGTGAAGGTGCAGCAACCTGATGGTAATTACTAGTATTGTGTTAAATGTGCAGCAGCCAATAGAGGGGCTGTAATATCAGATCTATGTTGTGGAATGGTATCCCTTTCCTGAAGGTAAAGGTATGAGTTTATGTATAGATATAGTGTGTAAAAGAACCAAATGACATCAGTGCAAGATGTACAATTTGTATTCAGCATTTAAGAACAAAGTTACAAACATATTCATGACAAGTTGGTAAACCAACTAAAAAGTAATTAAAAGCATAATGTCATTCTAACACATGAATTGGACACGTCCTCACCTGGAAACTGTTTAGTCTGAAGATTGATGTACTGCAGTTCTAAACTTGTGTCGATGACTGAAATGTCAACATGATTGTACAAAAACAATTAATAACGAGATTGCCGAAACCTTTGTTTTGAGTTTGATTTGACAAGGATCAGCGGCGTGCAATAATACTACCCGTATGTACAAACAGACACAAGGCTACTGCGGATAGATCAGACACTGGCCTTGTCACATGTGCAAACTTAAAATAAGGCACTCGTGTGTGTATATATACCGTATATATATTAAATAAGCAACTTCTTCAAGGCATCATCATACAGAGGGCAAACGTACAGCACGGTAAATAAATAGCCATGTATTTGAAGCGGTCACTCTCTGAGTGGGCTAAATGTGCACGTGTACATTTGGCTGAGGCACAGCGAGCGGAGGGCCTCTCAGGGTCCCGTCTCCCGACGGGCTACAGCGGCCAAGTCTTTCAGCGCGCAGGCACTTTGTGACATCCGAGGAATCCCCTCCACGAGCTCACAGCGCCGTCTCAAAGATCACCAAGTGACCATCTGCCGTCTCCGCGTGTCCGTTAGCGACGTCAGGACGGCTTTTGCTGTTGTATGCCTGAAGAGCAAAGAGTTTGTAAAGTGAGATGGAAAAACGTTTTTGTACCTTTTATGGAAAATGTTTGCAGAGGGCGAGACCCACCTGTTTGGCCGCTTGCAGTAACGCTGCCGCCTCCTGCCTGCCGGTCTGCAGCACCATTTTGCAAAAGATTCCTTCTGGATCTTGAAGCAGCGTGTAAGGTGCATCGTAGGCCTGAATTCTCCCTGCATCTAGCACCTGGGGACCAACGAGACTCAATGAGTTATCATGTAACAGAACAGACTGTTCGACGTTTGTGACTCTAGGACTGACCATGATCCTGTCGCTGTCTATGATGGTGTTGAGGCGGTGAGCGATGGTGAGCACGGTGCACTCTCTGAACTTGTCCCGAATGGTTTTCTGGATCAGTTCATCCGTTCTGTAGAGAGACAGGGTAACAATAAGGACATCTGTAGACCGAACGATTTAAGCTTAAAAATAAGCAAAGCGAGATCTTGCCGAGCGGTACCTGGGGTCCACGTTGGCCGTGGCCTCGTCGATGACCAGGATGCGGTTCTGTCGGAGGACGGCCCGGGCCAGACACACCAGCTGCCTCTGGCCCACGCTGAAGTTGGACCCCGACTCGGCCAGCACCGTCTCCAGCTTCCTGGGCAGCTCCTCCACCACCGACTTGAGCTGCACCTGCGGGAGGGAAAGGGGGAGTTAGCCCGATGCCCCGAGCAGAGTGAGATCTCACTGAACTGCAGGACAGACGGGGGGTACCGACCTCCTCCAGAGCCCTCCACAGGTCCTCGTCAGAGTACTGGCCGAAGGGGTCCAGGTTCTTTCTCATGGAGCCTGTAAACAGCACCGGGTCCTGGGGAAAAGGGAGTCAAAGTAAGTTATGAGTCAGTTGACTTAATGCAATTGGTAGACGCACATCAATAACATCCGTTTGTTGATACGTCAGAGGGTAAATGCAGTCGGATTCTCCTTTATAATTCTCCAAACCGCTATTCCTCGACCCGTGACGTTTCACACAGAGGACAAGAAATAGTGGATCGGAAAATATTTGTTTTTGGATGTTCACCTGAGGGATGATGGACATCTTGGTGCGCAGGTCGTGGAGGCCGATCTCAGAGGTCAGAACTCCGTCTATGTAGATCTTCCCCTGAGGCTCGGCCAGGCGGAACAGAGCCGACACCAGAGAGCTCTTTCCGGCGCCCGTCCTCCCCACGATGCCCACCTGACACACAGAGAACAAGGTTTAACATCCTGTAGACCAGGGCTATTCAATTACACATTCAGTTGGGCCAGATTTGATAACTACTAAATTCAGCTGGGCCAGACATTCAGCGGCCTGTAATAAGCGGGTAATGACACATTTTAAACCAACACATATTACTGCGATGAAAAACATGCCATTTGTATTCATTGTTCATCTAACAAAGGCACGTCAAAAAGTGCATAAAAACAGAACACATTTGCGTTAATTTAACACAATCTGAGGCATCTCAAAGTGCATTCGAAAAAAAAGTGCACAGTTGTAGCATTACATTTGTTTGCTTTAGAAGTCAAATATTCAGGTTTTTCTTTTTAACTAGGAACATCACAACGTGCATTTAACTGAATACAATAATAGCAGTCTTAATAAATGTCCTCACATACAAAATAAAATAGGATGTATATGACACATGCACATCAAAAAGTGCATTAATAGACAGTTGAAGAGCTCCAATGTAACACAAAGAGGTAGTACTGTAGCAATACTATGTTTTCACTTTTAAGTAATAACAAAAAAACCATACGTGTTGGTCACATTTGACCAGACACATTACAAAGTGCATTTAAATACAAAAAGAACTGTCAAACCCTTCAGTGCACAAACCGATAACAAGGGATAAGGTTAACTAACATATCAATGAATACTACACTACACGTCTACTATAGTAAACTAGGTGCTTACTATCACCTCATGTGGGATTTGTCATCGCTGACTTTCTCAATGGGAGAAGTGACATTTTTTGTTTTGAACAAGAGCAGGGATTTTTGGCTCATAGGATGTCAATGCAATTGAAGAGTGCTGTCAGTGAGGGAGCAGCGAGTGCTACTTGTTATTGAGTTCATGTGTGAAAAGCTTGACTCACATTTGTATGTTGATCCAAACATACTGAGCACACAGATCGCTACTTTCTGAACGAAGGGAACTGCTGTTTTTTGACATCACTCCAAAACTCGCTGGCCCGTTAGTGCGCTGCGCTTGTGCCATGGTTACAGATGACTGCATGTCAATAAGTTCCAGTGTACATTTCCCCTCGTCGATGCAGGGGACCACTTCCTTTGCTCTGGTGGATACGCCCCCCTCTATTGCAACAGTGAAGGGGTCTCTGGCAAAGCCCATCACCTCTGTGGGCAGAGCAAGTCCATCCAACCGACCGCCGGCAAAGTTCTCTTTCAACCTCGCAATGAAATCTGTCTTCACATCCGTGATTTGTGCCGGGGATGTGATGTGTTTGTGGAGCGTCGGAAAATGCAGCATCTGACCCGTACTCAAGTCGGTCCAGCTTGACTTGGAATGCGCCCATCTGCTCCACAAGATCAATGACCGGTTTGTCTCTGTTTACGCTTCAGAGTTGAGAGAGACATGTTTTAGAGTTGCCATCATATGACCAGCGTTACTAGCACCACTAGATGCACTTTCAAAACACGTGTTGTGGTTTGGTGGTTTCTATGCAACGCGGAGTGTTGCGTTCATGGACTGTACTAGTGTAGGAATTTGGCTACGGGAGGCTGGGCCACTCGGGAGTTGGTTCTGGGCCGCATCTGGCCCGCGGGCCGCCATTTGAATAGGCCTGCTGTAGACTGTCTCGGAGCCTGGGACTGTTCAAACCTGTCTCACCTTCTCTTGGGGTCTGAACATTGCCTTCATGTTGTTCAGCACCAGCGGGCCCTCTGGGCTGTAGGAGAAGCTGACGCGGTCAAAGGTCACCAGGCCTTTGCTGGGCCAATCGGGAGGAGGACGCTTCTCAGTTTCCCAGGGTGCCTCGCTCTCCAACTCAGTGTACTCCACCACCCTCTCCACTGACGTCATCTGAACACAGTAAAGATCTGGTTGACTACATGTTAAAACAACACGCACTAAGATCAAACAGTGTGTTCCCGAGTGTTCGGTATTACAGTAACCGTCGTCACCTTAAGGCAACACTCACAATAACACACTATCGAGGACTGTTACTTCTCAACTTGGCCGAAAAAGGGCAAATGGCAGAATATAAAGATGACCCGCACTAAACACACACACATCAGGTCAGCAGAGGCCAACATATGAAGCTTTACAAGTTGGTTATCAATAGCTTACCATGTTCTCCACCTCTGCACTCTGCCTCACCCCCCACTGGAACATGCCCATCAGAGTGACGGAGTACGTCAGAGCCAGACCCACAGAGCCGGCGTCCAGCTCTAACAACCGGGGGACAGACATGTTACAGATTTGGTTATTTATTTAATCATTTCCCACTCGTTGCCAGGTGGTCAAAAGCCAGAGGTTAATGTTTAAGAATCAAAAGTCTGCCTCACGTTCTCTGAGCAGAAGGCAGGCAAAGGTCACCGTAGTAACAAAGATGGCGCAGATGCCGTCCAGACGCACAGCAAACCAGCGAGAGGTGGTGAGGAACAGGAACCAGGCCCCTGTTAGACACGGAGAAAAACATTATCCACGCTGCACTGGCGAGGCTCCGGGGAAATGTAAAGCATTGAAGCTGTGGAGAACCTGAGTGGAGGTCCTGATGGGCGTCAAAGATGTTCTGGAACCTCTCCTGTGCTCCAAAGGCTCGGATGGTCCACAGGCCCTGCAGGGACGACGACAGGTGGGAGAACACGGGACTCCGAGCTGCGGGACAGACGATAAAGGTTTCACGAGCGATCGGCCTGCATCGTGATACGTACGCTGTTGCATTGTGGGAGACTCACTGGTGGCCTCGAGGCGCTTGATGTTCCTGGCAGTCTGCAGAAAGTAGCGCCGCAGGTAGATGAAGATGAGCAGCAGAGGAAGCACGGGGATGAGGATCCAGGGGATCACCGACACTGACACGGCTATCGTCCCGATGATCTGCAGGAACACCTGCGCAGAGAAAAAACACGTTACCGTTTGACGAACTGATGACTGAAGAATTTCCTAAAGACGATCTGGTCATTATGTCCAGTTTATGCAGAAGGCCGCTCTCTGGCAATAAATCAGGCAATCCTTCGCCCGACATTTACCTCTTTGCTTAGGAGGGAAGAAACAACTAACTACCGTAGCTTTAGGCTGCAGCCACACGAGGCCGATAACGGTCGTATTCGCTGCAGTTCTCTATCAGACTGACGGTCCGGCCACACGAGGCCGACAGGGAAACGCAGAAAACGATAACGGGTCCCAAGGTGGGTAGATCTGCAAACGAAACGCTCTGGGGGGGGGGGCAAACGGCTCCTGTTTACGCCTACACGATCATTTCCTGATAACGATGACGCAATAGCCCCAGTGTTTCGAGCCAGGTCCCGGTGTCTCGCAGGACAGCGCACCCAGCAGGAGCTTCCAGCTAGATTGGATCGATATGGACATCAACGCGAGTGAAGTCTAATCGGACAGGAGAGGAGACACGCAGCTCTGCATGATAACCTGCAGCTCCGCCCGCTGTGATGGAGCCATGAGCGGAACAAAACACACACTTCCAGTTAGATCACCCGTCGCTATTTTAATGACCTCTCAAACTACCTAAACTAGTTATAAATATGTTTATTTTTACTGTCGGGTCACTCATTACTGGATCAGCAGCTGCATGAGACCACGATACTGACGGGCTGTCAGGAGAGGGGGAGGAAAAGAGAGGCTCCGTCCTCCGTGTATTATTCTTATATTAGTATATAGAGTCGTTATTAATTTGTTTTAAAACTCAATAAATAACAAAGAAGACCTTTGACCGGCACTTTTCTAATTTTGTCCGGAAAATGTAAACTTTAACGGACATGTTGACCGGCGAAACCCCACCTCTGCTGCTAAATGCAGCGCGGAGAATAAACAGAAGGGCAACCATGACAACGATGCATGCATCCGCGAGAAGTCTTCTTCGCTGCTTTTGGTGTATTTTGTGGCCTTAGTAAAGCGCCACTTACAGGCCCGGCATATGTACTACAGCGTCTCCAATGCTTTCGAGCGGTCTCGTGTGAACGGACACGTTTCTGGTGCCTGTGGACGGAATACTTTTTTGATAACGATTTCGGTCCGTTTGCGTTATGGTCCTCGTGTGGCTCCAGCCTTGGTCGTCACTGTTTTCTTTGGGTTTAGCATCTACTTCTGGGCACATCTCTTACATTACATATCCTGAATCCTGAAGACCTTTTTTAAGACCCTTTCCATACATTTTAAGACCTCATCGCCACTTTGAGTTTTAACCGGTTACCTTGGCGACACACATTACCTCACATTGACTATATACAGTATTGATTGTCCTCCATCCTTATCTTCCAACCATTTGGACGCAGACTTGCATTTCCCCATAACGATGCTGTTTAACAACCGGCGTAAACGGGCCTTCGCGCGCTATCAAGCAGTGAGCGTACGATGTCCGGTTCAGATGACGTCCAATCCAACGGGATGCCATAAATAAACTACACAGAATCACACTACACACCTACGCCATGATTACATTCAGGCGGACTTTAGAATACAACCTCTTTGGACAATTTATATACATATTGAAAACAAGCTACAAAATGTAATACCTTGGAAAACTCCGTTTAATACTTTTTAATAGCCTTAATTTTTGCTAAATTGATTTATCAACTTTTAATACTTTTTAAGACCCCGCGGACACCCCGTCTTATAGAAAAACATCCTTCAGCCAAGCCATGCATTTTAAATCTGGATACCATTTCAGGTATGAAACACGCGGTGGGGCAGTCTCTGCTGCCTGCCTCTCTGCTGCCTGCCTGCCTCTCTGCTGCCTGCCTGCCTCTCTGCTGCCTGCCTCTCTGCTGCCTGCCTCTCTGCTGCCTGTCTCTCTGCTGCCTGTCTCTCTGCTGCCTGCCTCTCTGCTGCCTGCAGCCTGCCTCTCTGCTGCCTGCCTCTCTGCTGCCTGCCTGTCTCTCTGCTGCCTGCCTGCCTCTCTGCTGCCTGCCTCTCTGCTGCCTGCCTGTCTCTCTGCTGCCTGCCTGCCTCTCTGCTGCCTGCCTCTCTGCTGCCTGCCTCTCTGCTGCCTGCCTCTCTGCTGCCTGTCTCTCTGCTGCCTGCCTGTCTGCACAAACAACAGCACTAATTCACTACTTATTGAATGCCTATTCCTGACAAGTCTTTTAAATACACAGACTTACATTACTACATGGAACCTATTTCTTCATTTAAATAGATGATCTCACTTCTGATGTGCGTCCCTCATTAACACTATACAACATAGTTTCTAATGAGCCCTTACTTAACCCTTGCTTGTCCCACTCATGGAACATTTGCCACTTAATTCATTAAAGAAACTAATGGCTTATAATATGAACATCAATGCCACCACATTTACTGCCTTAAACAAGTTACTGTTAATCTAATAGTTTCCTTTGCGTGGAAGCCGTGCAATGTTTATTCAACTCGACCGTACAAAGATATACTAAACGGCTCCCGTGTTCGCTGCCGTGAGACCACTCTTCACCTGAATAAAGTCCACCAAAGTCCACGGCATGTTAGAATCCAGCTGGCCCATGTCCTTTGAAAACCTGTTTAAAACTCTTCCTGAGGAGACAAAATACATACAATGGAAACCGCTTAGCAGAAGATCAGGCTTTGATCGCCACTACAGTATGTTTATCAATGTGGTTAGAGGTGGCACCTTTCACGGTAGACTCTGTCCCCAATGTGTGTTTGTGTGAATACAAGATTAATGCTGGATTGTGTTAAGTGTTACGACTTGTTGCTACGACTTGTTGCTACGAGTTGTTGCTAAGACAGGAAAAAAGCCTGTTTCAATGCGGCCCGTACACCGTTATACAGTTTATATTTGGGCCGTGGCAACTTCTCGTTTCATGTAATTTGTAAAGTTATGCTCCTGTAAATATTCCTTGAGACGGGCAATAATCTGGCAACTGACGGCAGCTAAAGTCATGTTGAACTTTTGCTTACCGATGGGATTGATGTCAAAGAAGCGCACGGGCGTCCTGAGTATGCAGTTGAACATGCGGTTGTGCAGAGCCTGTGCGCTCTTCACCAGCACGTGGAACATGACCATGTTCCTCACAAAACCGAACAGGATGGTGGCCGCCGTCAAACCTGGAACACACCCGGCAAAATATGCTCTGTTTAACTACCGATGCGCACAAGGTGGCGGTGTAAAGAACCACGCGTGTTCTGAGGTTACCTCCGTAAATGCCCAGGTAGAACGTCGTGTCCAGCTCCACCGTGGCGTTTTTTCCGTTCTGGATGACGGTGCCGTTCACCGGCAGCTTCGATTGCTCGTCGGCCCTGATTGGTCCAAAAGGAAAAACAAGTTAGGTTGTACAAAAATAGAAATGACTGGCAAGTTAAAAAATGGTATCTTCTCAGTGATCGTCATAGTTACCAATGAGCCAACCACCAGTCCTGCATAACGTATGCCACCTAGAAAATTGAAAAGAGCAAGCAGCCGGTTAGTGTTTCTCTCAAGAGGGGACCGATTCCTCTTACATTCATTGATCAATGGACTTTTTGTGTATAGAATATAGTATAGAATCTTTTCCACATTTTCTCACTCGGCTATACCAGAGGATTTTACTTTTCCTCAACCTGGTGGTGCCTCAGTTGGCCTTCCCTGCATACCTGAGCCAGAATGTTGATCAGGATGAGGAAGATCAGAAGCACTGCGCTGGCTCCAGCTCTCATGTACTTCACGTACAGACCCGCTCCGATGTTTCCCTGAGCGCGACTCTCCTCTGCTACCATATGCACTGCCTCTGCCTGCGTGGACAAACACCGTGACCAATGAACACAAGTGCACAGGAAAGCTTTATACTACTTATTGTCTCCAACGGACACACACGTGATAAAAAGACATTGTCAAAACAATATTTGGTCAGATAAAATACATGTTGTGGATTTTTAACATAGTTTTTTTTATGTTGGACTTAACAAGGCTCTGGGGTATTATACAATATTGAATTGTAAGAATATTTGCATCAGCTAATCTTACATTTAAAAAAAAATGAATAGTATTATACTATAAGAAATGGAACAGGAATAAATGGAATGGATTGGATGATATCTGAATTCAGACACATTTCCACACTGTGATTCCCCTCCGTATAATTTCGGCTATGCAAATAATCGCGTGGCAGCTTTTGCCGCTTTCTTTGCCCTTCCACTGCAAATGTCGCAGTATTGCCAGAGAGGGGAGATGATGTACAAACCGGTAAATGGTCTCCGTCTTTGACCGAGAGCACGGAGGACGCCTGAGAGAGCACAGAGTTCTGGGACAGAGTTCTCTTCCTCACAGACACTTCCTGAGGAGCCTGCTGCTGCTCCTCCTCTTCCTCTTGCTGCAGCAAGGAGGTGAAGTCCACCCCCGACCGCTGCAGCTCTGCATACGTCCCCTTAGCCACCATGTGACCCTGACACAAACACACACACACAGTTAGGACACTGTGCACCTCTGTGACTGTGTTTACATCAGCGCTGTCGACACACAAACACTATCTCTCCATGTAAACGCACTCCGACAGGTTTATAGTTAATGGTGCTGACGTCTTCAAACACAAACAGTCTGGCTTCCTGTTAGTGACCTCAACAAGAAGTGATGTTCAACGTGACTTTATGCTCTCGTTTCTCCCAGATGTGTACGAAGTGTTTGTGCCACTTGGTGCTGGAGAGTGAATCGGAGTGTAAATGCTGCACATAGTGCTGCACATGTTATGTTGCTCTGTAGAGACACCGACCTCCTTGAGGACGATAATCTGGTCGGCTGCCTGCAGGTACTGAAGCTGGTGGGTTACCAGGATACGAAGCTTGTTCTTCAGCAGACCGCAGATACACCTGAGGACACACGGACAGTGAACTTTGAGTCAGTTGTAGTGACAGCCTGTAGTGCTATTTATCTAGATAGTTCAGAGCCCCCCCCACCCCCCTTATAACAGAGCAGCAATCTTAAGTCGATCTACTGTATCAGTGTGTGTCCAATATATATTATAGTTGTTACATAATGTCACTGTATTATCCGAGCGGACTAGTGAAACAGGAAGCAGCGGGTCAACTCTGATTGTCCTCCTGACAGTAACAGCACCGCACCTCTTCCTGCCTGAGCCTCTGCTCTGGCCTTTTGAACACTGGAAAGCTTTTCTTCCCTGAAGCACTTCTCTGCTCTCACTTGAGATGCATAGCCCTCAGTGTAAACTGTATAGCAACATGCTGAAAACAGATGAACCTTTTTCTACTGCTGAGATCTAGCTGGAAGCTCTCTCTCCCGGGGAGTTAACCAGAACACCGCATTTTCCAGTTTGAATACAAAGAGACTGGAGGCTGATCGATCCTTGTGCTGTAAGGCTGTAACCTGCTGCTCTACTATGTGCGGGCCAGAGCATGTACACACACTTCGTGCCTGAAACGTTTTACATTACTCTCAAATCACTTTTCAAACAGGTGTCTCCCGACCTCTGCGTCCACGGCGCTCAGAGGGTCATCCAGCAGGTAGATGTCTGCGTCCTGATACACAGCCCTGAAAACACATCAATCCCAGTCAATAGTATAATAAATAACTATTTTTCTAAGAGTGATTTATCTCATCAAATGCAGGTCATCGCCTCTGGTGTCGCATGTCCTCTCACCTGGCCAGGTTGACCCGAGCTTTCTGTCCCCCGCTGAGAGTGGCCCCCCTGTCCCCGATCAGTGTCAGGTCTCCATCTGGGAGCAGCTCCATGTCCTGCACTCACACAACAATACAATTAATGTAGAACTCAAAAACAATTCAATAGAAGGGGGAGGGGGAACTTGTTTTACATCTTCATTTTTCATTTCTGAAAACAAACAAATAACACTAAGACAGAAGAGACTGCAGAGAAGGCATCACCTGACTGAGCAACAGACACAGCTCTGTAATAAGGCTGCACAACTAAGAGGAGGAACCGCAGAGACAGTGTGGCCCTCTGGTCCTGTTGTCCGGACATGTCTGAACATGTGCCAAAGAGAGCACATGCTGAACATTTAACAACATGACAACTTCACCACTCGTTTCTCTCAACGACACTTCGTGCAGTGCGGAAGACAGATATGTTATCTGTCTTCCGCACATTGCAGGCCACACAAAACATCATTTGTGTGATTATTAGCGGAATCGACACAAATAAATAAATAGATGCATATAACTAAATCTCTCGGGGTTTCTGTCTGTTCTTGACATAAGAAAACGTTGAATTTGTTGATTGAAATGGTGATGGAAAGTTTCCCATTTCATTTTCTAGACAAAAGAAAACATGGCAGATGTGTGAGAAACATTTGGGTATGTTTTGTAAACCAACATTCCCTGGCAGTGCGATACAGATGACAACACTTTTAGAGGAGGCAACAGAAAACTGTTTTTGTTTTTTCTCTAGTTAAAATCCATCCTTTTCCATTATCAAGCTCTCTCTTAATCCCATCATTAAATCATTACACATCCTGACAGTAACGTAGCTGATTAGAGTCATAGTGAGTCAGCAGCACATGATGGTCCCATGATGGTCCCATAATGTCCATTCAAACACAATAAAGTCTTATCCTGCGTCACATCGGGACAATGTATTTTGTAGCATTTTTTATTTTATTTGGATAATTTCCTTTTATTATGTACAATCAAGAGCGATAAAAGGACTCACAAGTAACTCATTTACTGGACACAGCCTGGGTGACCTCTCCTTTTCTAGGTTACAAGTCATTGTCATGTACCGTACTTTTCGGACTATAAACCGCGACTTTTTTCCCCATTTTTTTTGTACAGCTAACGGCCACTAGGGAACCTCCTAAATCTATGGATTTTACAGGTAAAATTAACCACCTTTAACCCTATGGGCTCTAGGACCGGTCCGCGCCCGCCACCTTTAAGCGGCGCTCCAGCGGGAAAAGCTGGAGGCGGGAAAAGAGTGAGCGCGCCAAAGTAAAAGTGGAACCGAGAGACAGAACGAGAGCAAGACAGACGGACAATTTAGCTGCTGCGGCTTATATGCAGGTGCGCTTTATAGTCCGAAAAGTACGGTAGTTATGCAGAGTGAAACTCGTGGCTCGGCTGA
This sequence comes from Pseudochaenichthys georgianus, assembly GCF_902827115.2. Lineage (NCBI taxonomy): Eukaryota > Metazoa > Chordata > Actinopteri > Perciformes > Channichthyidae > Pseudochaenichthys > Pseudochaenichthys georgianus. Next base: position 5,021,209 of record NC_047504.1, read on the forward strand.
TCTTCAGAAACCGGCAAAAGGTCTTTTTTAAAACCAGTACCCCAAATGACCGCTGCAGGAGGATGAGAGGGAGCTTAGGGAGAGGAGTACACTGCAGCGTTGTTATGCTAACACCGTCCAACTCGCTCTCATTCAAGACCAATGTGCTCAATGCTGTCAATGTCAATGAGTTTACGGCTGGCAGGTAAATGTTTAGACGGGTTATTGCAGCCTTTTTTTGTATTGATTGCTGTCGAATTTAAAAGACAATTTCAACAAAAACGGTTCTCTTATAAATCACATTGCCTGTCTGTCCAAGTCCAATCAGTCCAAGAGAAAAGTAGGAACAATCCATACAACTTTAGCTTAGACTCTGCCGTAGAATGACTTTACAATGTACAAATACAGTTAGCCTGCAGACACAAAGATAACGCTGCTGCCAGAGGATCATGTTCCGCAGGTCACTGCTGTCAGTGCTCCAGGAATGAGCGAAGGAATGAGCACCTAGTCAGCCTGTGGTTCCAGTTTTCTCTTTTCTCCATACACACCACCTGCAGCTGCTCTTTTTGGTAAAGCAGCTGACATGAACTGACTCAGAGACTGGGCATTCCTTAGCTAATATGTAACTGGGTACATATCATCCTAAGATTCTGAAAACATCAATCAAAACTAAATATATATCATTATGTATCATTTATTCTTTTGACCCGTCAGTGTTTTATCTATCCGCGCAGGTGAACTGCAAAGTCATTCATAAAGTCATCCAAGCGTATCTCACCCTCTTCAGGGCGCAGGCTCGGAGGACTCTCTCGTACTTCTGGGGCTGCAGCTCCTTCCCAAACAGGATGTTGCTGCGGATCGTTCCGGGGAACACCCAGGGCTGCTGGGCGGCGTACGTCAGCTGACCTTTGACCTTCAGAGTACCCTTTTCGTTGGGCAGCTCTCCCAGGATGGTGCTCAACAGAGAGGACTGGAAGGACACAAAAAACATTGAACCATAACTATGGCCTATGTTTCCTGTAGTTATTGAAGTGCTCTTTTTACTGCACTGTTAGTGTACAGTTGTATTATTATTGTGCTGCTGTGTGTGTTGTATTTTGTAACTCTGGCACAACAATTTCCTTCGGGATGAATAAAGTCCTATCTTATCGTATCTTGACTACCTTTTGTAACTATTCCAACAAACCAGCTTTGTTATGAGTTTGTCTACAAGTTTATGATAAGGTGTATCTGACCTTTCCAGCTCCCACTGGTCCAATCACAGCCAACAGCTTATTTGAGTGCAGAGAGAAGGAGAGGTTCTGCAGAGATGGAGCATCCAGACTCTACAAAATAAAACACATTTAAACAAACAAGACACCAACTAACCCTTTCATCTGAAGATATCGTACTTCTTTATATTGACCCACATATAAAACAATGGAGTTTTTCAAAGTCAGGGGTTACAGTACATTGCAAAAGTACTAGACAACTATGTATCAAAACATCACATAGGCTTTTTGGAATATAACAAATATCTGGTGACATTGTTGTTGTATTGTTGCTAAGGCGGCAAGTTTATTTGTTCATGCCTGTTTCTAGGTGTGGCTTTCAGAGTTAGCTTCAGTGAAAGTGAGTCGGAGGTGTTTTCCTATGTTTATCCAAAACAAAGCCAATCTTTTGTCAAGCAGCCTAGAATCACCACAAATACATTTCATTAAAAAGGCTGTCTGAACAATGCCTGCTCCAAGACAAAAATTATTTCATCTGAACACATAAAGGGTGATTATCGTGATTTCACATTTGGCATTGCTAGTGTGTAAACCAGTGAGAGTTAGCTAACCGACCTTGTCCCAGTAGCAGACCAGGTCCTGCATCTCCACCGAGGCGTCCTCCTTCTCCTCCTGTGGGGGGGCAGCGGGGCTCTTTATGATCTCATCCAGCATCAGGAACTCCTGGGCCGTAAAAAGAACACAACACAGTCATTAGTCAAATCTCTAACTACTAGGAATCTCTTATTGAAGTGTTTAGGTCCAACTAAACTGGGATCTAGTGGGGGCAGAGGACAACTAGCTGCTGAGTGTTGTCAGGGTGTTTCCGCCTCATAACAACTAGATTAATTGCCACAGTAAGGCCAGAAAATGTAACATTTCTGAAAGAGCGGGGCAGGGCGCTAAGATACAATCGTTCAGGAGTGCAGAATTTACAGTTAAGGGCCAATACAAAGACAATATAACTGATAACGCCAAGGAGGACCTGTTCCTGTAATGAGCTACAGGCGGAGCGGTACCGCCAGAACAAAGGGAGGGATGTACCGAGAGCCACGAGGGAACAGGGGGGGCATCGGGATCTTTGAGTAGAGTTCAGGGGGATTCGTTGACGGTCCAGATTGTGAGAAGCCTCCGATCAGACTGAATCCAAATCAGCTCTGATTTCTGAGACATCTTCTCTTTAATGTCTTCCAGTGTTTATAGAAATATTGAGTAATCTTTTTTGGATCTTTTTACTTGAGATTCTCATGTTTATATAACTATCTTATTTTATATTTTGCATCTGCACATCTACTTCTTATGTTTATTTAAAGGTCACCTATCATGCTATTTTTAGGCAATAGCATAGGTCTCAGATATATAAAAAACATGTCTATGAAGTTTTTTGCTCAAAATACCAGCCAGCCTACATTTCAGATATTACGTCATATCGGACGCTAATCTGGATCAGCTCCGTTGTAGCCCCGTTTTTAGAGATTTGGGTACGGAGGAAAAGAGAGAGGGTTCTATTTTCTGACGCTGCGTGAGTTCCCCGACACACCGGGGACACATGTTTATGTATAAAAGACATCAAAAAGTGCATTTTGCATGATAGGTCCCCTTTAATATTTCATTTTAAAATATAACAACTGGCAAGAAACCCAATTGACCCCAGGATAAGAGAAATATTTCTGATTCCAATTAAGGATCATTAAATATAAATAACAAAGACATAATCTTGTTATTTTCTTTTAGAAAGGAGACGAGGAACTTTCATTTGTTCTGACGCTGATCCTAAGTCCGAGTAGGAGCAAGGTCTTTTGGCTTTGGCATCCATTTTAAAGTTCCAAATGTAATCCCCTTGTAATGAATTCAACACGTAACCCTCAGTTCAGTTTAATAACTGAAGTCAAAGCCTGAATCGCCGTACCTGGATCCTGCGGATGCTGACGCGGCTCTCGAACAGCTTCTCGATGGCGCTGGGGAAGAAGAGCGTGACGGTGAGTCGCACGGCGGTGTACAGCGACACCGTCACGAACACGCGGCTGGCTGTGATGGTGTTTCCCAGCAGGACGTAGAGGGTGAAGGTGATGAAGAGGATGATCTTGCTGGCGCAGAAGAAGGATGCCATGTTGAGGCCTCTTAGGTAGGAGCTCTTCATGATCTTGGAGATCTCCTTCCTAAGTGGACGCAGAGAAATACAACAGTCACACACTGATTTTAAGAAAATTAATCTAATCACAAGTTGCTGTTGTCTTTTTACCAAAACTACAGAACAATTATAGATGTAGGGTTTGGCAGTGGGTGATTCTAATAACTGCTTTTCTGGGTTATTGAGTGGGGGAAATGGAGGATTGGCGGTTTTGATTTGTCAGCCTGTACTGTAGCACAGATCAAGAAGGTTTGCCAAAAACCATGTCAGTTCACAAAGCTAACATGTCACCGTCTTTAAGGTACAGAGAATACAATCACGAGAACCATGTTGGAGATAAAGTCATGTTGCTTAGGTTGCTATGGTATCTCAATTTAAACTACAAAGTTAAACCAAACAGAAACCCGAATGTTAGTTTTGTTTAGTTAGTTTACCGTAACCGATAAAACTACCATTAAAAGACCGGATCGATAAGCGGTATCGATAAAAGTAGTAGTACCGTTAAAACCTTAACGATCGATACCCATCCCTATTCTTACTACAGAGAAATTAGACTGCTATCAAATCAAATCAACAAACTCAAGTGACGTCCATCACAAACATTTAATATATCTCTGTATGTGCGTTTTGGAACCTGTTCTGATGCTGCACCAATATCCTTTTTCTTCGTAATTTGGATGAAGCTCCATGGAAGTGTTATGGTCAGCCAAATGTTCACGTTTCACCTGGAGTAGTTGTCGCCCTCTTTCAGCGCAAATCAGATTAATGTTATCTTACATTAAGGGTGCGCCCCAAAACCGGGACGTTTCGGAAAAACAAACAAAACATCCCTTCTTTGCACAACCTGAATCAATGGCACTGGGTTGCAAGAAAACCAAATACTATGTGTCCAAACAGCAGCACTAACAATAGAAAACAAAACATAACGGGTGATGCATTAGGAAAGGTACTGTAGTCCGTTAAAGTTAACCACACATCTCCTTTCCTTTTCATAAACACTGGAGATGTGAGCCACACAAACCAAAACTTACACCACAAAAAGGACTACAAAACCCATATTCAGCAGGGAATTACAACCAGGGTTGCTGCCCTACACCCGCATTTCAGATCTCCAAGAGAAAAGCTCCTGAACTCCTAAAACAGTACACGCTACTTTGATCTAAAAATATCCCAACTGTGAAGAAAACGTCCGACCACAAGAATGCCTTTCATGTTTTTACCTTCTGACCTCAGACACCAGAGCAGAGAAGGGTTTCTCCCAGGCGTACATCTTGATGATCCTGATCCCAGACACCACTTCGTTCATCATGCGGATCCTGTCGTCAGTGAGACTGGCCGTCTTACTCCTGTAATGAGGGAAATGTGAGTCTGTTTAAAATCTGCAGAAACATTGTGTGACAGAAAACTTTCAAAAGCAGTTTCTGTGTGAAAGCACGAGTGCACTCCGATGTTGAACATTAATGGCTGCACGTACAACTGGTTCTTCCACTTACAGCTACTAAAGTAAAGTTATTAACTCCATTAACGCTTAACAATAGCCTAATTAAATATGACTTGGGAATGAAGCTTGGCTTTAACCCTTTATACACTTTCAAAGGAGTGTTTGATACTTGTGTGTTGTTTGAGTAGAGGCCTCTGCTCAGTAAAAAATATATAAGTATATTTGCGGGGGTGAATCTGTACATTTGCAAAGCTATCAGCTACAATGGAGTATCTGGATTCTGTGAGGGTGTGTGTTACCTGAACTTAGAAAAGAGTCTTCCAAACATGGTTTGCATTGGCATCAGGATCATGAGCACCACCATGCCTGCCAAGCATGACGGACCGATCTCCATCCACAGCAGCCCCACCACCACCGCGGCCTGGAGGGGCCCCACCCACAGGAAGTGCAGGAAGATGGTCACCTGGAAAGAGAATGTACCATGAATGAGCTGCAACACCACCAGGACAGCTTGTCAAATCAATATGCAGGAATTTGTATTGGACATTTTTACTATACAATATATAAGGTACCACTTTACAATAAGACTACCCTTATAAAGAGTTTACGAATAGTTTGTAATTCATTTATTAATTAGGTTGTGAACACTTTATAAATCCGTAATAAGCTTTTATAAGACATGAGATGAACAGGGCAACTGTGACCGGTTGCTTGCCAAATAGTGAGCCCACATTTATCTGTACTGCTAAGCCTTATATTGGCTACCTAGCTTACTTCGTCCTCTTTATCAGCCAGCATCCTTGGTATCTGTAGCTCACTGACTTGATTCTCGCTGAGTAGCCAATATAAGGCTTAGTCATCTTGCCAAATAGTGAGCCTGTGTTGATGTATGAAAACGGTTAGAACTGGTTTATAAATGGTTCTTAATGATTAATAAAGTGTTTACAACCTAATTATAAACCCTTTATGACTCCTTTATGAGGGTAGTCTTAAATTGGTATCCAATATAATAAAACAGTACTCAATTTCTTAGAATTTTTCTTCATATTTCTTATGTTTATCCATGAAGAAACCCAATTTCCCTCAGGATAAATGAAAAACAGACTAAAGTATTCAACAAAAGAGCCACACATTGATCGCTCAGGGCCAAGAGGCATGCAGACTGCAGTCAGGTAGTGACTTTCTAAAGACTAATGCAAGCCAGCATGAGAGGAGGACTTGATTAACTTAAGAACCCGATGACAAACAACAAAGTGCTGTTTTCACAGCAGACTAAAAGGAAACTCAACACTTTAATGAGACAGAGTGGGATTGGTGCCACAAAGCCTCAGAGGATAATCAGTCCCTCACGCTGGGACAAGTTCTCTGTGTTCCTCAGAGTGAAACAGTCAGGACAGAGCCAACACAGTGAGACACTGTAACCACACATAACAGCAAAATACGTTACACCCAGCAACCAATTTATCCGGCAGCTATAAATGAAACCCTTAAACTCAAAAGCTTCATAAGGGTGGCTTGCAGAACTAGGTCAAATGTGCATTCCTGGAGTTAAATTCCCCAGAACACACTCCCTCACGATGGAGATGGGCTTCACACAGCTCATCATGCACTGGATTACTGAGGTAGATGCAGCTAAACACTACACATATTATCTGTTTTGAAATGTATCATAAAGTGGCATTTTATTGTATTTTTGTCTTTCTAACTGCTTGCTTAAACCTCACAATAGCTGGGGGGTTTTCTCAACAGTTGTTAGACACGTCTGGCTTCCTTCTGTTCTCCAGCATTCGACAGTGGCACCTCGACCTTTTATCACCATATGTTACCGATTGTAATTATCTGGCTTGATGTATCTATCCTGTTTCCATTTTGTAGACTGTAATTAGGGCTGAACGATTAATCGATTTTAAATCGAAATCGCGATTTTAAATAATGCAATTATCAAATCGCAAAGCCTGTGATTGTGTGTCAGTCATCCACACCAATCAGAAGTGCTGTGCTCCACATGTACCAGCCATTGTTAACCAATCAGAAGAGGCCCATGATAGAAGGTGATAGACAGGTTGATCCAATCACCTGCCAAGTATTTTTGAAATACTTTTCCAAATGGCTTCCAATGGAGCTTTCCTAGATGGTTTGGTGAAACAAAGCGTCTGAGTCAGGTTAGTAATGCTCCATCACATGTTTCTATGACAGGGTGAATCTTAAACTGAAGCTTGACTTTAAAGCAACCCAACGGAAGTTTCATGTAAGTTTAGTTCTTTCACTCGTAGCTCGGGCTGCGGGGTGCTAGAGACGAGAACACGTTGATACGACCTTCCTAGCCGGAGATATGGCCGCATTTTACAATAAACTCCTGTTGGGTCGCTTAAAAACAAATATCGCAAATCGAATCGCAATATCTGTCAGAAAAATCGCAATTAAATTATTTCCCCAAATCGTGCAGCCCTAACAGTAATGTCAATACCCTCATATCCTGTATTTTCTGTAAAAGTTACATAATGGTACATTATTGCATAACTCCTCATTAAATAAAATAATAAAATACTGCTCTACTAAAACAGTTTCCTAATCTGGGATCAATAAAATATATTTGATCTAAACTTAAAACGCCAGTCAAAATAACACAAGAGCTCTTAGATTGGTGTTGTTCCTGAGCAAAGAAGAAACTATTTGATTTTGATTCTAAAGGCAACTTGGGAGTAAGTATGTACATTTGTTGGCCAGGAATGTTGTAGCACCTTGACCTTTGCAGGAAACGAGAGCAGCCCTTCTGCTCTCTGAAAGATTTCAGTTTCACTTACGTCATCAAACTTGTTGACGTCGTTGGAAAGGAGGTTGACGATCTGGCCCGTGGTGGTCTTTCCCATGGCTGAACTGCTGAGACACAGAGCCTAGGAAGAAGAGAGGAAGGGCCATTAGTGCTGAGCGTCCATCACAAACACTTTCCAAGATGTCACATTGGAGGGAAAGAGGTATAGAGGTATAAGAGATACGACCTGTAGTCTTAGGGCTTCACATTCAAAGGTCATCCCTTCAGTGCCATGACATGCAGGTCAAGCAGCATCAATGATAATGGGAACTGCCCTCCTACTGACCTTGTTGTAGATCATGTGACACATGGCCACTCTGATCTTCATGCCTGTCCTCTGGACGTGGTAGAAGTAGAGGTGATGGAGCAGGGCGAGTCCGATGGAGCAGACGGAGAGGCCGGCCGCGTAGCCCAGAGTCTCGTACAGAGCCACCATGTCTTCTGGGTCGTAGTTCTCAAAGTAAATAATCATCTTCCCCAAGAACACCGGCTGGACCACCTTGATGACTTCCTGATAGGCAGGCAGGGAGATGGAGAAGGGTGAGCTTCACAACCGTCAACCAAGGAGAAAAGAACCCCTACAGGGCCAGCAAGATCCTGACAGCTACATAATAAATAAATGATTTGAATCACAGGCCGTTTCTCAATCTCGAGGATACTGGCTTCCAAGCCAATATTTCAAGAATGCTACGTCATCAAGTGGCGCAGCAGGACCGTTCCAATGTCCAGCATACGTGGAATTCCACCAAGGCCGCGTCCTTGGTTTGGGGGAAATTTAGAGGCTGCACATGGGTAGACTTCGCATCCTTAAAATCCCCACAATGCTTTGCGCACGCACCAATTTCAAAAACCCTTGCGGAGAATGGCTGAACCGACGCAGCACACATTTAAATGTAAGTATGTTGTGGCGTAGAACATGTGTTGGTAAATATGTTACTTTGTTACATTTGTTTGTTACCACCAAAAATGTGTTCTGTGAAAGTAAAGCAAGTTCATAATTAGATAGACATCGTGAGGTATTTACTTTCGGTACAGTTTATGTTGAAACCGTTAGAGAGAGTGGCACACTTGTTAGCCTGTTCCATTCTTCTTGGCTTGGAAGTATACTTGCTTCGTTTCTGAAGGAAGTGACTTGGAAGTACGCGACTACCAAGCCAGCGTCCTCGAGATTGAGAAACGGCCACTGTTAAGATATTCGATTGATTTAAAAAGGATTTTATTCCTTCTGCTTTGACTAGTCTGTTATACTGCAAAGCAACAGCTGAACTGTGACTATAGCAACTCAACTTAAAATGCCGGCAGCATTGATCGAGGTTCTCTTTCCCGAAAATATCAAAGTCTGTACACAATTACTTTTATTTTGACAACAGCTGATGTTAAATTGACCGGGCTTCTTTCTGCAGAATAATACTACACATAGTGCCTTGATCAGAGTGTCTTTAGCAGAGGTCCGCTATAGAGAAATAACAGGCCGTACAATGTCAAAATTGACCAATCAGAATCGAAGATTTAACAAAGCCCTTTAATATTAACCAACCAAAGCATGCTCCCAAAAATATCTGTTTAGCAGTACGGTAAGTTTGGCATTGTAAGTCATTTTCAAACCAGAGAGTAAATCCACTATTCAACGTATTTACAACGTTTTAAACACTTACTTCAATGAGGGTAAAGATTCCCAGCACTCCATATGGTTTCCAGTAGCACTTTATGATGCATTTGGTGAGTGAAGGGGGTCGCAGCTCTTTGGTAGCTTTCTGGATCTCAGCATCCCAGTATCTGTAACAGAGAGACAGCATGTTATACAATGTTTTTTGTGTGTGATTAACAGTCCAGCCATGCACCAAGAGGAGTCAGTACATATGATATGCTACATATTTGTTGAAGCTTTCATACATTTTTGAAGATTAAAATCACATTTGTAGATTGCATCATTCCAAAAAACACTTGGATGCTCAATGGCACAGAATAAAAATAATTATTTCAAGCTTAGGCACAGTCTTTTCTTAAGATTAGTTAAAAAATACAATAAGACCAGATATTTAGATATGTTTAGGCATTAGGGGTATGTCCAGTCATGAAAAAGTGCTCCACAAACAATTGTCATTTTGTAAAACCTTCGATATTTAATCAAAATCATCGTGGTATCACAGGCGTCTATGGAGAGATAGCATCATTTTCCTGGACAATGGAGTGGCAGTTGCTTCCTTTTTAAGTAAAGCAGTTCAAAAGCAATTTGTCCCAGAACGTTTCAACCAAACTAACAAATATAGAAACATGACTAACAGAGCGTAGAGGCATTGAGGCCAGTATCTCATGCTCACGTGGCCACAGTTAGCATTTCGATTTCACTGTCAATGAAACGCCTGCAACAAGATGTTAAAACACTACAGAATAACCCTTGTCTGCTCGCTTACAGACCATAAAATAACGTTATACGTGATAAGAAATCGACTGCTGCGTGTACAATTCAAACACTTGGACTAGGTTCACGTTTAAAGACAGTTCATGTGTGGAGTAGTGTTTCTGGTAGTTTTTGGTTCCGTCCTGCAATCAGTCTGCACATGTTGCAAAATATACCACCTTACAAAACACAATTGCATTTAATCATTCACCTGAGGGATGGTTTTCCTGTTGTCTACTATTGTTAAAGTTAAACATTACAGCTTATCTTGGTAAGGACGTTTTCTGATAATGTTTGACGGGACCGTCAAGTCCCTACGACTGACCACTTATCAGTGGCACTGGCACTGTCCAAATTGTAAAAGCATGTAAAAAAAAAAAGCTGGCTTTGAGTTAGCTTTGTGTTTAGCACACGCTGAAGCAGAAAGGAGTTACAAGTAACTAGGCTTAAGGTTATCTAAATAAAAGTAGCATGGTGGAGAGAAAAAAAATCAGTGGTTACTAAAGTTTTTTTTTTATATCCCACGATAATGTTACCGACAGGAGATCCGAAAATTACGTTATTTTTCATAAATGAATGTTCTCAACGGGCCGGATGTTCTGCGTCCTGTTACGTTATTCTTAAAGATTTCATTTAATGCTCATTCAATTACATGTTTATAAGGCTTAAATTAATAACTCTCTGAATGATGTTTTTTTTAAATTTCAATTCATCTCATCATCACACGTTGGCCAGGCCTACATATAAGAGCACTACAGTGTACACTTATAAAGTCTGACTATAGAATGATTTATTGCATCTGTATAATCATTAATACAGAAGAGAAAGACCTTAACATTTGTAATATTGGTATTATAAAAAATTAAAGTGACAATACATGTTTTCGTTATATTATTTAGCCCTTGGATATGCCATCTTATACATATTATTAACACAACATTTGTTATGGTTTTCATCCCATTTTGACATCAGTGTCATTTGTGTTTCACTTATTCAATGGCACTTGGTTGTTTATGTGAATGGTTCGCATACATTACATTTTAGAGGTCAACAGATGATTAGAAAGATAGTTGAGAACAAAATCTTGCTTATTTCTCTTGTGAATAACTAAATAAATATTCTCTTAAGCAGGGTATGCAGGAATCCTGAAGTCAAATGTAAGACCTTTTTAAGACCCTTTCCATACATTTTAAGACCTCATCGCCACTTTGAGTTTTAACCGGTTACCTTGGCGACACACTTTACCTCACATTGACTATATACAGTATTGATTGTCCTTCCTCCTTATCTTCCAACCATTTGGACGCAGACTTGCATTTCCCCATAACGATGTTGTTTAACAACCGGCGTAAACGGACCTTCGCGCGCTATCAAGCAATCAAGCAGTGAGCATGCGATGTCCTGTTCACATGACATCCAATCCAACAGGATGCCATAAACAAACTACACAGAATCACACTACACACCTACGCAATGATTACATTCAGGTACACTGTAGAATACAACCTCTTGTGTTCCTCATTTATATACTTATTGAAAACAAGCTACAAAATGTAATACCTTGGAAAATGCCGTTTAATACTTTTTAATAGCCTTCATTTTCGCTAAATTGATTTATCAACTTTTCATATTTTTTAAGACCCTGCGGAAACCCTGTTAAGGCTTAAGACAAAAACGAAACATTGCTTCGATTAAAGACGGTTGGGAGCCACAGGGCCCTTTTTAATTTAGACATTCAGTCATTATATGACTAGAGCTCAAGGCAGTCTGGACACAGCCTAAATGTTTATAAAGGGTTTCTATTTATAGAATAAGAGTTTTCACTTCCTGCCGTTTTAAGTTTCCCTGTGGAGAATCAGGACACGCGTGTGCACGCAGGTTATGTAACTCAGATTCCTGTCAATGCTTTCACTATATCCCCCTGATCCACAGGTGGTGATGCCTCATAAAAGGCAGGGAGGAAGTAAGCCAGTAAACATTGATGTAATCAATGCTGCATACAAACGTTAAAAAAAACGCTTTGTGATTGAGGAAAGGAAATGCATTCATCATGTTTGTTTGACCTCGAGGATGCAACGCAACGCAAAAGAGCAAATGTTAAAGGGGACCTATCATGCAAAATGCACTTTTGTACGTCTTTTATACATGAATATGTGTCCCCAGTGTTCCAGGGAACTCACCAAGTGTCAGAAAACACAACCCTCTATTTGCCTCCATATCCAAATCTCTAAAAAAGGGGCTGCAACAGATCTGATACAGACTGATCCAGATTTGAACACTTTACTGACGTCAATAAAGTGGCGCTACGACTATTGGTCAATTCCCCACCTATCAGGGGAATGAGAGGTTGGGCCACGGCCGGCCATTGCTGCTCGAAAGCGCTGGAGACGCTGTAGTATATATGCCAGGCCTGTAAGTGGCGCTGTAGTCTGCCACAAAAGCAGCGAAGAAGACTTCCCTCGCATGGTTGCCATGGTTGCCCTTCTGTTTATTCTCCGCTGTGGCTCTTTGTCTCCCTCCCCGAGGCAAGCCTTTGCGCCTCCTGCTTTAAAACAAATGAATAATGACTCTATATAATCATATGTAAGGGATAATGTACAGCAACGCGGTCATTATGGGGAAAAGAACACCGACAGGCTGATCCGGAGCCCGACGCGAAGCGGAGGGATCTAGATCGGCATGAAGGCACATTATGCAATGTGCACATTATCCCGCTTATTACATGGCCACATTCTCGACAAGGTAACGACATGACTCCCAATATTATTTGAAATGCTTTTATGGATTTAAAAAATAGTTGTATTGATTTAAATTGACATGCATCCGCTAAGAAAAATAGTCCGTTGTTATGGCCCGTCCACACTACAGCTTCGACAGCTTCAAAAACGGTTTCCAACGCGTCTGCCCATTCACTTTGAATGGGGTGACGTCACTTTTCGCCGAACTGCATTGTGGGAAGCAGAGCGGAGCTTTCCTGGCGTTTCAGGCTGCAAAAGTTGAGCAATGTTCAACTTTTGAAGCTTCTGAAGCTTTCGGTGGAAGCGTCAGCCAATCAAATCATATGCCAGTACAAGCTCTAGCCAATCAAACCGCTGCTTGTGTGTCAGGGGCGGGAGATTCATGTGATTGGTTGTTGGTCGAGCTTCCCACACGCCCAGCTCCAAGATTTTTTTGAAGCTGTAGTGTGGAAAGCTCCGCTCTGCTTCCCACAATGCAGTACGGCGAAAAGTGACATCACCCCCATTCAAAGTGAATGGGCAGACGCGTTGGAAACCGTTTTTGAAGCTGTCGAAGCTGTAGTGTGGACGGGCCGTTACTGTTTGAACTAACGTAGCTACGGCAGGAACTGCTTCGATAGTGTTTTTGAGGAGCTTTTTGATTACAGATTTGAAAACATCGTTGCTTGCTTTAAAAATAGCACAATTCATTATGTCAAACCTAGGAAAGTATCTAGATATCCCTCCCCTAATGCCAAAAGTAACTGGCAACTGAATATGTGTCGCCGTTCGATGTCTATGAGTGGACCGCTGCGTAAAAAGGAGGGTTTCTGCCCTTCTTCTCTTCTTACTTCTATAAGAATAAAACACGGTGGATGGAGATAATAATAATAATAATAATAATGCATTTTATTTATGGGCGCCTTTCAAAGCTCTCAAGGACACCTTACAGAGCATAATTAAAAACAAGCAACAAAGAAGATCACACAGTAATACAAGACTTAAAAACTAAAACTTAAAAACAATCAGTTTAGAAAAAATTATTAAGATATTGAATATGCCAGTTTAAAAAGGTGTGTTTTCAGGCTGGATTTGAAGGTTGAGAGTGAGTCCATATTGCAGATGTCTTGTGGGAGAGAGTTCCAGAGACAGGGGGCAGAGTGGCTGAAGGCTCTTGACCCCATGGTGGTCAGGCGGGCAAAAGGTACAGTGAGTTGGAAGGCAGAGGAGGATCGGAGGGCACGAGAGGGAGTGTAGGTGTGAAGGAGTTCAGAGAGATATGGAGGTGCAAGAGTGTGAAGGGCCTTGAAGGTAAGGAGCAACACTTTAAAATCTATGCAATATTTAACGGGGAGCCAATGGAGTTGTTGGAGAACCGGAGTGATATGATTAATGGAAGGAGTTCTGGTAATGATACGGGCGGCTGAGTTTTGGACCAGGGATTTGTGAGGAAGACCAGAGAGGATGGAGTTGCAATAATCAATACAGGATGTAAAGAGGGCGTGGATGAGGATGGCGGTGCTGTTGGGTGTAGGTGATGGGCGGAGGCGGTTAATATTGCGGAGGTGGAAGTAGGCAGATCGAGTGATGTTGTTGATGTGAGCTTCAAATGATAAGGTGCTGTCAAGGATGACACACAGACTCTAAACTTGGGGGGAGGGTGGAATTGTCAATAGTGAGGAAGAATTTGTCAGTTTTGGCCAGAGTGGACTTGGAGCCAACTAAAAGAAACTCAGTTATATCACTGTTTAGTTTTAAAAAGTTGGATGAGAACCAGGATTTGATTTCCAGTAAGCAGTCGGAAAGGGCAGTGGGGGGGAGAGTGGAAGTGGGTTTGGTGGAGAAATAGAGCTGGGTGTCATCCGCGTAGCAGTGAAATTGGATTGCGTATTTTCTGAAGATATGGCCGAGAGGTAGAAGGTAGATGATAAATAGGAGGGGGCCCAAGACAGAACCCTGAGGAACACCAGTGAAGACTGGATGGGACTGTGATTTGAAGTGTTTGAGTTGGACAAAGTGAGTACGGCCGGAGAGGAAAGATCTAAACCAGGTGAGGGATGTGCCAGTGATACCAATGGAAGATAATCTGTCAAGGAGGATGTGGTGTGAGATTGTGTCAAAGGCTGCAGTCAGGTCAAGGAGGATGAGTATGGATAAGAGCCCAGAGTCAGCTGCTACCAGGAGATCGTTTGTGATTTTAACCATGGCCGTCTCTGTACTGTGTGAGGAGCGGAAACCAGACTGAAATTCTTCAAAAAGATTATTGAGAGACCAGAGGTAAGGGAGGAGTGAATTATGTGGAGATCTCTTTTTCTCCCCCTCTTCTCCCCGCTGCAGCCCAGCAGCTGATCTCAAAGCACGCTCCCCTCTCCTGCAGGGGGGCGTGGTCAGCTGCAGCTCACAGAATCAGCCCCCTGCAAAAACAGCGCTGGAAAGAGCAAATAGAGCGAAATGAGGCATGGCTAAAATGCAGAATCTTTTTGGTTTAAAAAAAAACAAAACTATATTTATATACTTTATATAAGTATGGCCCTACAATATATTGTTCAAATATAGCATGATAGACGTCCTTTAAAATTACTTTTCTTTATTTAGAAGGTTAACGCCTTGCAAATGTGGTGATCAATGTGTTTGTACATTTGGTTTTAAGTAAGGATGTGCTGGAAATTTAAAGGATCTCATTATCGAGGAATTTGTGGTAAAGGTACGTCTCTTTCTATCGACAGAGAGGACAATCATTTTTGTTTTTAAATCTCCTGACACGTACAAGAACACACTGTTTGATCTTAGAACAATGCTCTGCTCCGACCTTGGTTTTGATATCAGGAGCGTGTTTAGTCACACTCCTATTTTAATTCTTAATATGTGTGTGTGTCAGAGTTCCCGTTAGCCGGTAATTACCGGACTACAACCGGTAAAATATGCTGAAGACCGGCAAATCTAAATCTATCTGGTCAAAGTGTCCGTTCAAAATAATTTCCGCTTAGCGCAATACTGCATCAGTTGCGCAACTTGCGCCACTTATGTGACAAAAAAGAGTATGTGACAGACAAGAATAGTCAATTCTAAAGTCTAACACTTAATGTGGAGAAAGAGATGTCCTGTATGGGTTGATTGTGCGTTGATCTGTTGGTAATGCCTCGGGGTTCCGGCATGTAAACAAATGCATAATGCTGCGCTATACTTTGCGGCCTCACCCGGTTGCATAGCGCCGCTTATTGTTTAGGTGTCTTTTAATAAGCAGGTAGTCCTATCATTAGCTAGAACTAGCTGGATCTGATCGATATGGACATAAACGCGAGTGAAGTCTAATCTGACGAGAGAGAGAGATCAGCTGCTGCTGACGAGTCGACACGCAGCTCTGCATGATCACATGCAGCGGTGAGCTGACAAAACACACACTTCAGGTTAGAATATCACACGATAGCTATTTTAATTACCTCTCAAACTACCGTAACTAGTTATAGATATGTTTTACTGTCGGGTCACTCATTACTGGATCCGCGAGCTGCATGATACTGACGGGCTGTCAGGAGAGGGAGAGCGCTCCGTTTATTATTCCCGTGTTATTGTAAATTACTGTACACTTTTGAATAATGTAGTTAATCTACTATAATTAGTTTGTTTAATATCGAATCATATCAATTTGTTTTAAAGCACAATAAATAACATAGAAGACCTTTGACCGGCACTTTTCTCATTTTGTCCGGAAGATTTAAACTTTAACGGACATGTTGACCGGAGAAAAAATATTCTAACGGGAACTCTGGTGTGTGTGTGTGTTTTGGTGTATGCTAGTGTAGGGCAGGACCAGGGGATTAGATTTGTTTATCTATTCCAAACAACCAATGTGTTTAGAATTTTTTTAAGGGTGACTTCACAGAACCAGCCGCTATATTTCCTCACAGGTGAGAGTGCACCACATGGATGCATTGAACTTTAAATGTATACAGTTTTCTTCCGGGGGAACCCTGCCCGGCCTCCATAGTCTCTCAAAAATCCTGTGGTAAACACTTGTAAGCACTTATTTAATTTAAAACAAATTTATTACAGATGTTATCTTAAAACAGCTCTCTCGATAGACATACAGTAAAGCATGTTGTTGCTAGATTTGAAAGGAGTGCATCTCAGGACGCATTTCTGATGACACAACTGGACTTTGACAACATTTATAACACCATCAATGCTACATAACTTTCCTCCAAATGAGCCTCTCACTCATGGTCACGTGGTGAAGTTTTTTCAAAGGAGGATCTTATCATGGATAGCCAGATACAGTGTTGGGCAAGTTACTTCAAAAATGTAATATGTTACATAGGAATTATTACTGTCTTTTGAAAGTAATAAGTTACATTACAATATTACTGTCTCTGAAATGTAATGAGTTACACTACTTTAGTTACTTTTGAGTTACTTTCACGAAAATAACCGCAAAAGAATGGCTAGGTATTTTAAATGCTGAAATGTAGTTTAGTGCAGCTCATTATGCATCCAGTGAAGGGCGATGTGGTATAGCATAACCACTGTGTAGGCCCTTCAGGCTCAGTGTGAGAAAAAGTTTTTAGAGAGTACTTGTCCATGGACAAGTGAGTTTGGCAATTTACTTGTCCGAATACATTCTTCACTTGTCCAGAATGGACAAAAATTGGGGCCACTGGAATCTTCTTCTTCGTCATCGTATTTTACACTTTCCCACGGTTTTTACAACACCGCTAACGTAAGTGAGCGGTAAGATGTTACTGCATCACACATAGGGATGGGTATCGTTTGGATTTTAACGATTCCGGTTCTGCTTTTCGATTCCGGTTATTTTCGGTTCTCGATTCCGGTTCTTTGAGAGGGTAAATAAGTCCCATGACAAACTGGGAGAAAAATATATTTATGAAAACATTAAGTCAAATCTGTATTCCTATTTACAAATCACTTCATACTGTTGAATTTCTTACGGTTATTGAATACAATTATATAAAAATAATCTCTGCATTATTTAGTTAGTTCTAAGTTGTGCAGTTTAAGAATGTACAATTGGCCCAGTCTCCTCTGATGTTACACTGCAACCTGCCTGTGAGACAGAGTCCAACCACACATCTCCAACACATAGGCCTAATAATAATAATAATAATAATAATAATAATAATAAATTATTATTATCTCAAAAAGAGAGATGCTAACAAATAATCTAGGAAGTTTAACCACTTGGATTAAACCGGAGGTGACAAGTCTCGGTGTCATCCTGGACTCAGATTTGAACTTTAACGCCCATTTAAACAAAGTGACCAAAATAGCTTTCTTTCATCTCAGAAACATAGCGAAGTTAAGACCATTCATAAATCACAATGATGCAGAGAAGATAATTCATGCTTTTATATCTAGCCGACTGCAATGCACTATTCACTGGTCTCCCCAAGAAAGCTAGACTCCAGCTCATTCAAAACTCTGCAGCTAGACTACTGACGAATACCAAAAGGAGGGAACACGTTAGTCCTGTCTCAGCTACTCTACACTGGCTTCCTGTAACTTTCAGAACTGATTTGAAGGTGCTTCTCCTTACATACAAAGCTCTAAATGGACAAGGACCCAGCTACATTGCTGACTCTCTAATAAACTACACACCCGCCAGAACACTGCGATCATCAGATGCAGGTCTATTAGAGGTCACCAGAAAGAGTCATAAGAAGATCGGTGATGCAGCCTTTGTAAACCACGTTACCCAACAATATTAGGGAAGCCAATACATTAGGCATTTTTAAAAGGCAGCTTAAAACCTATCTCTTTACCAAAGCATTTTTACACTATTATACTGCACTATTCCCTGTGATTGACATTGCACTATTTCTCTATGTTTTATTCCCCATGTTTTTATTTTTAATTATTTTATCCCACTTTTTGCTCTTGCTGCTTGTTTTACACTGATTTGATGTCTTGTTTTTTACTGATGTAAAGCACTTTGAACTGCAATCCCCTGCATGAAAGGTGCTATAGAAATAAAGTTATTATTATTATTATTATATTTATAGCCTATAGGCCTAGCGCTTTTCTACAACTCAAAGCGCATACACATGTCCTGCAATACACATGCTGCAGCTGCCCAGCTAATCACTGTTTGTAAAAGTAAATAAATAGTATTTCCATTTCAATAATGTACTTTCTATACCCTGCTTCATAAACAATACTAACATGACATCCCTGTGCTCCTCCGAGTCTGGGGGTCCGGGGATGTGAGGACAGCGCGAGGACAGACAGGGAGGCTGCTTCACTTCATAAAGGAAATGGCGGTCAATATTAACGACACAGGAGCTAAAACGCTTAATAACCTTCATTACGTGTTAGAAAGAACATAAGAAAGTTTGACAACGATGAGGCTGTTAAACGGACAGCGGATCCGCTGTGTGTAGAAAGAGAGAGATAGAGAGACGCTGAGCTGCAACGTGCAGCGATCAGCTGATACGGAGCATAGAAAGAGAGAGCTGCGGTCCGCGGGGCTCCGCCTCCTGTCCTCACAACTCTTATTAATCCCGGTACCGGACAATTGTTATTTGTTCCTACTCGAAACCGAATTTTGCTTCCCAACCCTGCCACTGTGCTACACTTCCCACCCCGCTCCGCCCCGCCCCCGTCTAACTGTACAGAAAACGGCGAGATGCATTTCCTTATGAATCGACAAGCAGAACCGAAACTAACATTTCTAAACGAACAATGGCGGACACAGACAATTTGCGAATGAGTTCTGCCTTTTGTAAACTGAATTTATCAATAATTTGTCAATAAATCGGGGCGAAAAACGTCACTTGTCCACCGGACAAGTCAATTAAAAGATCTACTTGTCCGATATTGTAAATAACACGTCCCGGACGGTGGGACGTGTACTTTTTCGCACACTGAGGCTACTAACAACTTGTATTACACGGCTTAGCTGAATACTCAATTCTGATTGTAACTTCTTAACATGTGACACGTTGTTAATACAGCAGTACAGACCACTGTCAAGGACTATAATGAAGGTTGCTAAGGAAGATCAAGAAAGAGAAAGGAAAAGAGGTTAAAAGACGGAGTGCTGGACGTCAGATAAATCACCAGAAGAAGGCGGAGAGGAAGTAAACAATAACAGGACAGGGAATGGGCTCTGAAGTGTGTTTAGTATATGGCCGTGTACAGGCCCGGTTCCAGAACAAAATGACTCAGGGTGCCTCTGAGGTTACAGGGGGCGCAGCAGTAGCAGGTTTACATGAGCAATAGTGGCCGGCAACAGCAATGACAAATAGCATTGATGATCCCCAATGAACAGATTATGGCATTTGTTATGTTTTGAAACCAAGCAAGTGAGAACATTTCAAGTGAGTTAAAAGTGCAATCCTGAAATATGTCATACAGTCCAAAGTGGACTGTGGCAAAGAAAAGCACAAAACCTTCTGAACTGTACTGATAAAACAAATTATATTTTGTAAAAACAGTTCTTGTTGAGAAAAACAAGCATATCTGCCTTCTCAGGCATACCGGGAAGAAATGTTTGAACATTTTAAAGTAAAATGCTTCAATCTGGTGCACTTTAAGCAGAATTACTAGAGACTAGATCTAGGGCAGGGGTCGGCAACAGGCGGACCACGGTCCGGATCCGGACCCAGACGCCGACCTATACGGACCCGGAGCTATAATCAATACATTAATAGGGACGCTGATTTGGGTGACTTGTGTAATTCGTGGAGAACCGAAGAGTTTTCGTTTTGGGGGTGGGGGGGAGGGAGTCAGTCCGACAGACGGACAACTTCTCACTTCAAAAAAGAAGAAGAAATCTAGACCGCAAAAATAATTAAACAAGCGAGTACCTGTTTTTCCTGGCCAAGGACAGGTTCATGAACACAACACGAGCGTAACGTGTCTTCACGTGTATATGTCTCGTCTGAAAGGAGTGCTGAGCACCGGAACGCCGCTCCAGCCCTTAAAATATTGCAATACCCATAAGGAGCCGTACACATGCCGCAGTGTTTGCGTGGCTGTGTCTTTAGTTGTAAGCACAGTGGCGATCTGTTGTTATTAGCATCTGGTTAGCTAGCTATGCTAACGAATTTAAAGAGCTTTTCTACAACCAGATGGAAGAGAGCTCTCTCCTGAGAGGCTCAAATAACCTCAGCTCAGTGAGGTTCAGGCACACCTTGATATGATCATTATAGTTATTAATGAGACTAAATGAAAAACAGGTATAAAATACTATATGACAGCAACAAAAAAGTTGTTAAAAATAACAAGAATAGAGTTTAAAAGGGGAGTGATTTGTAAAATATCCAAAAAGGAAAATATGCTACAGTTCTGTTTCATATGGGTGTTGAGAGATGTATCCATATATCTCTTAATGTTGCTCTCAAAGTGCACCACATTGATGCATTTAACTTCAATATTTAAACATTACACATATCCACAGTATTTAAGTAATGTTAATTGACAATAAATATTGTGGTTTTTGAATTGTACGTTCTTTATTTGATTGGCAGTCAGTTGTTGATTACATGCAGACGTTGATAAAGCTACAGGTCACTTCAATATATATCACACTAATTCATGAAGCAACTAAGGGTGTGTTCACACCTAATAGTCCGCTCTCTGGTGCGCACCAGACCACAGTTTGTTACATTGTTTCATTTCTCAGAAGGTTCGGTTTGCGTTCACACTGGCAAAAACTCAAAGGGACTATAAACTTTAAACTAGGGCTGTCAAACGATTACAATTTTTAATCAGATTAATCACAGCTTAAAAATTAATTAATCATGATTAATCACCATTCGAACTATGTCCAAAATAGGCCATTTATTTATGTAATTGTTGTGGGAATGGAAAGATAAATGAAAGAAGGCGGATATATCCATTTAACATACAGTATCTATGTTTATTATAACATTTTTCTGCATGTCAAAATGAAAGACAACCCACACACCTATCAATCATCAAACCGTTGGGTCTTAATTCATTACGTGTTGATTTCTATCAACGGGGGAATACTTCAGGAAAGTCGACAGAGGGGGGGGGCTAGTGGAGTACTTCGTGACCACAGAGTGTGAACGTTGTGATCAGCTGTTTTAGCGCAGTTCTCCAGTGAAGGGGGGAGTCTCCCTCCGCAGCCGGTTGGCGTAGTTTTGGCACAGTTCCGTTGTACAGTCCGACGTTAACAGCAGCCCTGTCTGTGCACACGGAGACCGACTCTGTCGTCCGGTGATCTAACCGCCTTCTGGAAAAGCTTCACAAGTATGTCGGTACGCAAATGCACTTTGTGACACAAGTGACGGTACGCATTTCAGATTACGCACATAACCTGTGTACCAGTTATGTGCACCCCTGTACCAGAGCCATATTATTACTATTATATGGCTCTGCCCTGTACTACAGCAAAAGTATTCTCCGTCGGGACTTCCTGCAACAACACCACGCCGTCATCAAAGATGTTCTATTGAGAAGACGATCACTACGTGACAAATGTTTTCAAAACCGTGGCTACTGAAATCAATCTTACTAAATGAAGCTGAGCGCAAGTTCAGACAGGAAGACCTAACACTCCGTATTGCTCGTCATGGCAACACTCGCTCCCTCCACTGGATGACAGGGAGCGCCTCTCCTTAGCCAACATATCACTTCCCTCCATTCACAAGCCTAATTATCGCACCTGTTAAACCCTCTATATATGCTCTCCCCTTTGCTATCAGCTGTCTTTCAGGCGTCAACGCGCAAGCAGCAGCAGGGCTTCGTCCCAGCTCCAGGCATTATTCATCAGCTCCGCAGTCTTGCGGATTAAGCTACAGACGGCGTTCCCCAGTTCGGCTAGCGGGTCCAGCCGGCCGCCCCGCAAACCCGGACGCGGGAGGAAAAAACAAGGAAATCGGGCTCCACGGAAGTTCCTCCGGGCTTAATGGAAATGGGCTTCTTCACGCAAACAATTGACGCACGCCTTCAGTCTCTCGAGAGGGCATCACTGGCTCAAATGCGGCGATTCCGGCTTCACGCGGAACGGTCCTCATCGCAGGCGAAGCTTTACCCATTCTGGCTTCAACCACAACCCCTCCTGCAGGCAGGCAGGCAGGGGTTTATTACACATTATCCTGGTTATGACACGACCAGATACTAAATAAATTAGGAATTCACTCCCAATATTAATGTAATGATTATTGACTAAATGATCGTATTTTTCTTTTTTTCTTCCCCAAAAATAAATAAATAAAAATAAATAAATAAATAAATAATAATAATAATAATGTTCCGTTTCTCGGTGCACCAACGGCTGAATCTGCTACAACAACATCTCCTCGGCAGTAGGGGTGCAACAACTAATCGTCTTAATCGATCAAAATTGATTACCAAATTAGTTGCCAACTTATTCAGTCGTCGATTCATTGGTGATGTCATCACGTGTGTTTTACGCGCCGTTAAGCTCCAACGTATTGGTCTTTTATCGGTACCGGAGACATCTATAATAGGCTATATGTCATGTATATTGCTAAAAAACGAAAATCGCAACGATTCCCCGTTCTGCCCTTATAAATCCATGATCAAATTCTGCATCTTAGACCTTTCATTAATCCTCTCACCACTATTTCTTATTTCAGGGGATATTCCCTTAACTCAACGCCAGTTCAATCATTACTTAAAGCAAGTTCTCATTAGATCCGGCTTATCACCCCAATTATTCTCGGGGCATTCGTTCAGGATAGGCGCAGCTACCTCCGCTGCTAATCAAGGCGTCTCATCCTCATCCCTGCAACAACTCGGACGATGGTCCTCCTCTGCCTTCACATCCTACATCCGCCCGGACATCAGTGCCGTGCTGGCTATCCAAAGGTCCCTCAAACACTAAAAGATGGTAAATATACCTATAACTGGTGTGGTAACACGTCAGCATGTATACGTGTCTACGGTTCCGTATCTGTCAGGCTATGACTCTGGATCTGCGTATGCTAATCCTGCAAGTGCAGGTTGCGGACGTGGGTCCGCGTCACGTTTAACCCTGCGGGTGCAGGTTGCGGAAAAAGGTCTGCGCTTAGGTTTAACCCTGCGGGTGCAGGTTGCGGACACAGGTCCGCGCTTAGGTTTAACCCTGCGGGTGCAGGTTGCGGACACAGGTCCACGCTTAGGTTTAACCCTGCGGGCGCAGGTTGCGGACACAGGTCCGCGCTTAGGTTTAACCCTGCGGGCGCAGGTTGCGGACACAGGTCCGCGCTTAGGTTTAACCCTGCGGGTGCAGGTTGCGGACACAGGTCCGCGCTTAGGTTTAACCCTGCGGGTGCAGGTTGCGGACACAGGTCCGCGCTTAGGTTTAACCCTGCGGTTGCAGGTTGCGGACACAGGTCCGCGCTTAGGTTTAACCCTGCGGGCGCAGGTTGCGGACACAGGTTCGCGCTTAGGTTTAACCCTGCGGGCGCAGGTTGCGGACACAGGTTCGCGCTTAGGTTTAACCCTGCGGGGGCAGGTTGCGGCAGTGGGTCTGCGTCACGTTAACCCTGCAGTGCAGGTTGCGGCCAGTGGGCCCGCGCATGTCTAACCCCGCAGCCCGGAAGCGATTCCGGCGCTCATCATGTCCCCATGTTAATCTCTCTTTTCATCCATAGATCTCCGCAGCCAGCCGCAAGGTAAGGATTGCTCACAGCTCCGTACTTCATACTTCACTTCTTTTGGGGGTTCATCAGAGCGGTTCTTTCCCTCCTGAATGATCATCCTGCAAACCCGGGGCCTAATCGCCAAAACATCATTACAGTTACTTATCGCAATACGTCAATCACTATTCCCGCATATCATGTGTCCCGGTAATAAACATGTACTCATACATCACGTCTCTTCTGATTGAAATGTAGCTCAGCGTAAGTTCAATCAGGAAGACAACATCATCGGGTGTCACACGTTATCTCAATAAGTGATCAGGGGCATTACGCCCCGGCTAGCCAATCATCGCACCTGCTAACCCCTTTAAATCTGCTCTCCCCTTCCTCCCACCATCCTCACTCAGATGATGGAAGACAATCTTAATCACTCAATCAGTTTATCAGCATCTATGACTCATCCTGGCGCACTTAACTGCTATTAAGCTATACTATATCGTGGGTCATGTCTCAGCATTTAACTAAGTGTACGTCTTTTCTGCGTGCATTCTGCACTTCATTCATATTCTCGGGTTTGCTCACTTGGCTCGCATCAATCCAGGCTATGATATTCATGCATTACTGTACTCCAGCTAACAGCTCGTGCTTACTTATTTACATCTCCCTCTTCGCCCGGACATCGGCTCGTGCTGCAATCTAAGAGCTCTTCAGTTTACCGATGGTAAATAATGCATAACTGGTTGTGGCGTCTTAATAGCATATCAGGGCTTTCGTTCAGATAGGCTCAGCCACCTCTGCTGCAATCAGGCATTTCTCCCTCATCCCTGCAACTCGGGCGGTGGTCCTCCTCCGCCTTCACATCCCACATTCGCCGGATATCAGCGCGTGCTGGCTATCCAAGGTCTCTCAAACACTAAAAGAATGGTAATTATGCCTATACTGGTGGTGGTGGTTTCATAGCACGTCAGCATACGTGTCACTGTGTTCATGTTTAACCCTGCACGTCAGGTTGTGACCTCCGGGTCCGTGTTCATGTTTAACCCTGCACATCAGGTCGTGACCTCCGGGTCTGTGTTCATGTTTAACCCTGCACGTCAGGTCGTGACCTCCGGGTTCGTGTTCATGTTTAACCCTGCACGTCAGGTCGTGACCTCCGGGTTCGTGTTCATGTTTAACCCTGCACGTCAGGTTGTGACCTCCGGGTCTGTGTTCATGTTTAATATTATTGCCCGTACGGCCGGGATGCCCCGTACGGCCAGGAAGGACGCCTGGGAGGCATCAGTACGTCTAAATTCCCACATGTATTAACCTCTCATTTTCATCCATAGATTTCCACTGCTTCCCACAAGGTAAGATGTCTTCACGTTCAGTACTTCATACTTCACTTCTTTTGGGGGTTCATCGGAAACGGTTCTTTCCCTTCCCGAATGATGTCCTACAAAACCTGGGCCTAGTCGCATATTTTAAAAAACATTATTACATGGCTTTGTTGAATACTCGATTCTGATTGGTCAATTCAAAACACGTGACACGTTTTTAATCCAGAACAGACAGACCGCTGTCAAGGATTTATTGACCGTTGTTAAGGACGATCACATCTGCACAAAGAAGTCCGTTTGATTTAACTGTATACAGTTTAGCTGAAACTAACTGACAAGACAAGAGTGACAAGAAAACAGCGGAGAAGTAACGGGCAGAAACCCTCCTTTTTACGCAGCGGTCCAGACATAGGTCAGACGGCGACACATATTCAGTTGCCAGTTACTTTGGCATTAGGGCAGGGATATCTAGATACTTTCCAAGGTTTGACATAATGAATTGTGCTACTTTTAAAGCAAGCAACGATTTTCAAATCTGTAATCAAAAAGCTCCTCAAAAACGCTATCGAAGCAGTTCCTGCCGTTGCTACGTTAGTTCAAACAGTAACAACGGACTATTTTTCTTAGCGGATGCATGTACATTTAAATACATACAACTATTTTTTAAATCAATAAAATAATTGTCTAAATCCACAAAAGCATTTCAATTAATATTGGGAGTCATGTCGTTACTTTGTTGAGAATGTGGCCATGTAATAAGCGGCATAATTTGCAGCAGCGCGGTCATTATGGGGAAAATAACACCTTCATGCCGATCTAGATCCCTCCGCTTCACGTCGGGCTCCTGATCTGCCTGTCGGTGTTCTTTTCCTGCTTATCCATGAGAGACGTTCTGCAGAGGAGGGGTGTTTCACCGACGACAGGTGTTCTTACTTTTATGTAGCTGATGGAGAATGTTTACTTTACACGACACTGTTCAACACTTAATTCTGCTTTACTCTTTAACTAAACAACCGCGGATGTCTTGAAAGACTCTTTCGCTAAAGGTTTTTGAAGATATCCGCTTCTTGTGACACGTTCACACGTTCACACCGACCCAAATGAACCGCACCAAGCGGCTAAACGCACCAGGGTTCGATTCAACCGGACTATACAAGGCAGGTGTGAACGCGTTCACACCTGCCTTGTATAGTCCGGTTGAAGACATCCGCGGTTGTTTAGTTAAAGAGTAAAGCAGAATTAAGTGTTGAACAGTGTCGTGTAAAGTACAAATTCTCCGTCAGCTACATAAAAGTAAGATCACCTGTCGTCCGTGAAACACCCCTCCTCTGCAGAACGTCTCTCATGGATAAGCAGGAAAAGAACACCGACAGGCTGATCAGGAGCCCGAAGCGAAGCGTCGGGATCTAGATCGGCATGAAGGTGTTCTTTTCCCCATAATGACCGCACTGAAAATTATGTTATTGATTTAAAACATAGTTGTATGTATTTAAATGTACATGCATCCGCTAAGAAAAATAGTCCGTTGTTACTGTTTGAACTAACATAGCAACGGCAGGAACTGCTTCGATAGCGTTTTTGAGGAGCTTTTTGATTACAGATTTGAAAAAATCGTTGCTTGCTTTAAAAGTAGCACAATTCATTATGTCAAACCTTGGGAAGTATCTAGATATCCCTGCCCTAATGCCAAAGTAACTGGCAACTGAATATGTGTCGCCGTCTGACCTATGTCTGGACCGCTGCGTAAAAAGGAGGGTTTCTGCCCGTTACTTCTCCGCTGTTTTCTTGTCGCTCTTGTCTTGTCAGTTAGTTTCAGCTAAACTGTATACAGTTAAATCGAACGGACTTCTTTGTGCAGATGTGAGCGTCCTTAACAACGGTCAATAAATCCTTGACAGCGGTCTGTCTGTTCCGGATTAAAAACGTGTCACGTGTTTTGAATTGACCAATCAGAATCCAGTATTCAACAAAGCCATGTAATAATGTTTTTTAACGGACCTTGTTTGATTATATAATCATGTCTGTTGATCTCCAGACTAAAAGCAGCATGAGAATAACCTGCCGAAAGTGCCGATGCTCCATGGCGGAGGCTTCGCTATAAATTGCCGGGATTTGCGTTTGTACCCCCTTAATGTCTGACCAATGGTTGAACAGCATTTCCGAGCACATGACTTGTGTTTAAAGTGTATAGTCCCTTTGAGTTTTTGCCAGTGTGAACGCAAACCGAACCTTCTGAGAAATGAAACAATGTAACAAACTGTGGTCTGGTGCGCACCAGAGAGCGGACTATTAGGTGTGAACACACCCTTAGGGTGCGTTCACACCTGCCTTGTATAGTCCGGTCGAATCGAACCCTGGTGCGTTTAGCCGCTTGGTGCGGTTCATTTGGGTCGGTGTGAACGCAGTCCGAGACCTCTGAAGTGAACTAAACAACCGGACTCTGGTCCGCTAAAATAGGTGGTCTCGGAGCGCTTGCTTGCGAACTCTGGAGCGGTTAATTGCTGGTGTGAACGCAGTCCGCACCAAAACATAGGAAGCGCAGTATTTACGTGTCACAAGAACGCGGATATCTTCAAAAACCTTTAGCGAAAGAGTCTTTCAAGACATCCGCGGTTGTTTAGTTAAAGAGTAAAGCAGAATTAAGTGTTGAACAGTGTCGTGTAAAGTAAAAATTCTCCGTCAGCTACATAAAAGTAAGAACACCTGTCGTCGGTGAAACACCCCTCCTCTGCAGAACGTCTCTCATGGATAAGCAGGAAAAGAACACCGACAGGCTGATCAGGAGCCCGAAGCGAAGCGGAGGGATCTAGATCGGCATGAAGGTGTTATTTTCCCCATAATGACCGCGCTGCTGCACATTATGCCGCTTATTACATGGCCACATTCCCAACAAAGTAACGACATGACTCCCAATATTAATTGAAATGCTTTTGTGGATTTAGAAAATTATTTTATTGATTTAAAAAATAGTTGTATGTATTTAAATGTACATGCATCCGCTAAGAAAAATAGTCCGTTGTTACGGTTTGAACTAACGTAGCAACGGCAGGAACTGCTTCGATAGCGTTTTGGAGGAGCTTTTTGATTACAGATTTGAAAAAATCGTTGCTTGCTTTAAAAGTAGCACAATTCATTATGTCAAACCTTGGATAGTATCTAGATATCCCTGCCCTAATGCCAAAGTAACTGGCAACTGAATATGTGTCGCCGTCTGACCTGGACCGCTGCGTAAAAAGGAAGGTTTCTGCCCGTTACTTCTCCGCTGTTTTCTTGTCGCTCTTGTCTTGTCAGTTAGTTTCAGCTAAGCTGTATACAGTTAAATCGAACGGACTTCTTTGTGCAGATGTGAGCGTCCTTAACAACGGTCAATAAATCCTTGACAGCGGTCTGTCAGTTCTGGATTAAAAACGTGTCACGTGTTTTGAATTGACCAATCAGAATCGAGTATTCAACAAAGCCATGTAATAATGTTTTTTAACGGACGTTGTTTGATTATATAATCATGTCTGTTGATCTCCAGTGTTACGTGCCAGGCAGGCTGTACATGTGTGGTTTTCCTTCCCTCCTGTGTTTCTCTCTTCTCCCTGTCTTCTGCACAGCTAATCAGCAGCTGATCAGTATCTGCCTGTGCACCTGAGTCTGATGGCTGATTGGATCCTCTCACCCTCAGCTGGCCTATCAGCAACCAGGGCCGACCATAAAGGAGGCACCCAGGAAGTCTTCTCTCTCTCACTCTGGGCCTGTTGCTGAGGAAGGAACACGGCTGTGCTTAGCAACTAAAGCTCTTTGGATAAATCTGAACTTTGTTAATGTGTGTGTTGAGAGGTGGAGGAGTTAGGTAAGTCTGGGGTACCCTGTACATTTCTCACCACCGAGCTAACTATTGTTTAGACACACTAGGTAAGCGGATTGTTGCCACCCCTGTATATTGTTTTGTCAAATTCTTTGTAGTTAGTTAGTGAGGGTTTTTGTTTGAGTTTGGTTTCAAAGGATAGTTGTAGAGGTAGGCCTGGTTTTGTTATGCTTGTTTCTTTTGTTTGGCACAATCCTTTGACTCCTCCTCCTCCTCACAAACAGAGTTTCTGTTTAATTGTATTATCTGATAGGTTACAAGGAATAAACCTTTTGTCAACCTTTACTCTGACTCTCTCATACTTATTGGTTGTACGTTATTGTCTCCAGGTCCCCTAGACCTTAGTGGGGACGTAACATCCAGACTAACACTTGCAGCATGAGAATAACCTTCCGAAAGTGCCGATGCTCCATGGCGAGGCTTCGCTAGAAATTGCCGGGATTTGCGTTTGTACCCCCTTAATGTCTGACCAATGGGTGAACAGCATTTCCGTGCACATGACTTGTGTTTAAAGTTTATAGTCCCTTTGAGTTTTTGCCAGTGTGAACAAACCGAACCTTCTGAGAAATGAAACAATGTAACAAACTGTGGTCTGGTGCGCACCAGAGAGCGGACTATTAGGTGTGAACACACCCTTAGACATTTTGATGTTCCGGACCTTTGCATGGGGACCTCGTTGAATTTTAGTTGAAGACCCCTGATCTAGGGGGTATAACTCTAAACACCCATATGAAAAAGATCGGTTTACATTTTAATAATTAAATAAGTATGTAAACATAACCAATAACCTACCATAGCCAATAACAAATACATGTAACGTATTTTATTTTTGTTGTTCATTCATATCTTATTTTACTATGTTATTTATGCATATTTTTTTATCTCCAGTTTAAAACGATATGTCTGGTTTACTGTCCTATAGTATACATTGGAATGATTTCAAACCTGTTTTATCCCAATAATTATTGGGATAAAACATTCTATTTCGTTGAGCAGATGCCGATATTTGGGACATTTCATATTGCCCAGCTTTATTAGGGAGCTTCCTGAAGTGTTCAGGGTGGGGAATTCTCTTTTTAAAAAATGAAAATCTACCAGCTACACACTCAAATTGATCCGTCACTCAATAGTAAATCATTATTTTGTGTCAGAAATTAATCAAAACGTTTGCATGGTGGGGGGATGGACCTTTGAGATATGACAATGACAAATGTGATCTTCAATATTTCCTAACATTCTAAAAAGAGTAAAAAAGCAAACAGGAAATGAGTCAGCATTTTAACACTTCCAGTTCTCTGGTCTTTATGAGTTTCGGTCAGATGCCGGGAAGAAAATCGTTAACAAATGCTACGGCGATTTTGAAGTTTTGTTTTACGACATTTAATATGTCAGTAGATATACACTATTCTTACATTTCCGTACATATTCTGAAGCTTCTTTGGGTCTTTAAAAAGACGGTGGTAACACGTGGCTAATTGAGACCGCTAAACACCAGTCATTTGACCGTGATGAAGTTAGTTTAAAGGCTAACGATGCATTTATGCTTGAATAATAAATACAAGTGGTGTTGATATGTGGAGCTTATCATGATGAATATAACATGCAAGTATCATAAACATGTGTTTGCCACAGAGCTTTTTTTCTGCAATATTCCAAAAGTGAAAAGGTCAAATTGTATTGACTATTTGTCACGAAACCTTTGCGATGCTAACATACACAAATATGTCATTCCTGCCCCACTCTATTACTGTGACATCTATATGTTTTTATGTTGAGGATTATTCTGTTGATTATACACTGTATTTGATTAATATGTAATGTAGTTATACTGAAAGTTAGGGTTTTTTAGAGTACAATATGATGATGACGTGTATATTTCACAGATACAACTACTTTGTAAACAAACGTGTTGAAGGCTCTGTACCTCCGCAGATCCTGCCCAAGATTCTTCGACCGGTCCTCTGTGAGCACATCGTACATGTCCTCTTCTTCCAACTTGCGTTTGTATCCAATGCGAAACAAAGGATTGAGCCACCTGACGGAGAAATACTCAGAATAGTCAGTTTTGGAGTTTGATAAAGATCAAGAGAACAGTGTATCTATTCATAATTGTCATCAGATGATCCAACTACACAGCCATGAATCAGATACATCAATGTGAGCACTTTTGAGCTCTTACAGTGGGGTGAACTTTAACTATATGATCTAATATAATGTATAGGTCTAGAATAAAACGGCGAACTGCATACAAAGTGTAATGAACATGTCCAACTTTCAATTGAGTAAAACAAAACCGGTAAAACCGGGAAAACAGGAAACAATAACCACCTAAACACAAATATTATTGTCAGGGTATGTTTCTGATCACTGTCTCAACTGTCACTTCAAAGTTAAACAAGTTTTTGTTGACGAACCGTAACGGTCACCTTTTTTCAAACAGTCAAAAGCAAAACAGTCTGGTTTCCGTTTACTCTCAATTTCACACGTGCATGACAATGGGGAGTATAATGATGAGAAACATTCAGCTACAATGAGACATTTTAAATCCCCCGCTAACAGCAGCTAACAGCGTTCATCATCCGGGGCATTTGGTCACTTACCAGAAAAATATCTTGGACACCAGGCCGGCCGAAGCCGCCGGGTTGGTCTTGGTTTCTTTACTGTCTTTTTCCATGGTAGCCCTCACTCACACGGTAGTTTCACTTTGATTTCCCCCCCCCCATTCCGCTCCTCCGGGCTATGTAGAGAAACTTCGGTTCACGCTCGTATTACATAGCTGCTCCGACATGTCACGGCCCCCTAGTTGTAAAAGTTTTGCGCCCCAAGGTGGGTTGCGTATCCCTCCCGGCACACGAGCTAACGTGTAAAATACATTAGAAAGCACCTCCATAGGCCCCGCCCCAGAGACCCCTGGATTGGCTGAAAAATAATGACCGCCCACCGGGATTGGCTCTGTGTTCAGCTCTGCTTTCACTCGATTGGCTGAGAACATTTCCAGCACATATAACTGGATTTGCGACAATACATGTGGAAGCTTGAAAGCAAAACCTGAACATACTGTTCCACAAGTAGGATAAAGCAAAGCATTATTTAGTGAAGTATAAACATGAACTTTGGATCACTGTCAAGTACAGCTGTTTAATGACTCACTTGACTCTTGTGCCGTATTTCAAGGTTAATTCCTATTTTACATTTGTGTTTCTCTTTTTATCTGTAGGCCTACTTACGTTTGCCTTAGTGCAACAGCCAGACCTGAATCCCCTCTGTGGGGATAACATGCTTGATAATATAGTGTTGAATTATCATTATTGCCATCTTAAAATATACTCCCACGGTAAAATATAAGTTTTCCAATGGTTTAGTACGGAAAACGGTTCAAAGGTGTCCGAGTCATTTCCTCTTTCATGTGGCTTGCGTCAGTCTTATCACAGTGACTCGACAAAATCTCTCTTTATTTCACATAGAGTTGATAGTTGCACTAACTGACTTTATCTCAAGATAAACAAGTAATCATGCATCACCGTAGATAAAATATAGCTTGCTAATGTGGTAGTAGTGTAAAGTGTGAGTATTTTACAATCATAATTATACATGGTAAAGGAAATGACTGCATACAATGTCTCTTTAAGATAATTTTATTTGCTTGCTCTCTTTCTCTGTCTGTATTTTGTCAACTTACACAAACACAGAGAGACGTGATGGGGGAAGATATCCAGATGCCTCCAGACACACTGCAGGTGTTTCCTGCACTGGGAGAGTGAGATAAAACCGACTCTCCCTTTACCCTCTATCTTACATTTCAAAGTTCAAGGGAACATTTAGAAGGTAATAACCAAGGTAAACTATAATCCTGACATTGACCATCTAACGATAACGGACTGTATAAGCTCTGGTTCTCACACCTGGCACTTGATCCTCCTGTTGATATTTAGCTAGCACCGACTGGGAAAAGGGCTGAAGGAGAAAAGCCAGCAGGAGATTATTACAGGCAGCTGAACTCAGCCCAATAACATTCATCTGCAGGGATCAACACTCCTTTCCCATGCTACCCCAGTCCTGTGATAGGCCAACCTCGTCATCCCACATATCCCCAGGTTATTCTCTCACATGAATGAGCACAAAGGAAGAAGTGCACACTTTGTTTCCCTTTAACAACAGGTTACAAGATATAGGGCATGTCTGTTTTGATTCAGATTGAATAAACTGTTACACACAGTACCTTGTGAAAACATTTGTCAATGAAATCCTTCATAGGGAGAACGTTAACAGTACAAAAAAACAGTACGGAAATATAAAGAATGCAGCATTACAGGGGAGATTTCACTTTTGCACTATATGATGCAATTCCATGCAAGCTTAGTACAAAGTGCTTTAAAAAGTCAAAAAGTATGGAAGCCTTTTATGATTATTACATTGATAGTATAAACTTCAATAATTAAAATGTTATTCAACAAATGTTCCATGTATGTACACTGAACAAAAATATAAACGCAACACTTTTGTTTTTGCTCCCATTTTTCATGAGATGAACTCAAAGATCTAAAACATTTTTTATATAAACAAAATAACCATTTCTCTGAAATATTGTTCACAAATCTGAAAAAATCTGTGATAGTGAGCACTTCTCCTTTGCCGAGATAATCCATCCCACCTCACAGGTGTGGCATATCAAGATGCTGATTAGACAGCATGATTATTGCACAGGTGTGCCTTAGGCTGGCCACAATAAAAGGCCACTCTGGAACGTGCAGTTTTGCTTTATTGGGGGGGTCTGAAAACCAGGCAGTATCTGGTGTGAGGGGTAGAGGTAGGGTTAGGGTTAGGGTTAGGGTAATGTTGTGAATCGAGTGGCCCATGGTGGTGGTGGGGTTATGGTATGGGCAGGCGTATCTAATGGACGACGAACACAGGCCACTCGATTCACAACATTACCCTAACTCTACCCCTACCCCTACCCCTCACACCAGATACTGCCTGGTTTTCGGACCCCCCAGACCCCCCCAATAAAGCAAAACTGCACGTTTCAGAGTGGCCTTTTATTGTGGCCAGCCTAAGGCACACCTGTGCAATAATCATGCTGTCTAATCAGCATCTTGATATGCCACACCTGTGAGGTGGGATGGATTATCTCTGCAAAGGAGAAGTGCTCACTATCACAGATTTTTTCAGATTTGTGAACAATATTTGAGAGAAATGGTTATTTTGTGGATATAGAAAATGTTTTAGATCTTTGAGTTCATCTCATAAAAAATGGGAGCAAAAACAAAAGTGTTGCGTTTATATTTTTGTTTAGTGTATGTATGGGTATTTGGAAATATATCAATGAAAATGTAATAATCCAATTACTATTTTAATTTTCACATAATCATATGGACATTTTATGACAACATTAAAATAGGAAATGTGTTTTAATATCTTGCTTACAAAGGTAAAACAGTAAATAATATGTGTTATTGTTAATGTATGCTAAATGTTCATTAAAATGTGAAAACTTAAATGTAATGATGTAACTGAATTCAAGATTTTTTTTTACCCCAAATTACATAATTTGTGTATATATAATGCATTTACACAATGACTGTTTTCCAGGTCAGTTGAAAGGTAAAGATAATGATCTTATCATATTTAGCTGTTAATGGGATGTCACCAACAGGTTAACACAGATAACAACCTGTGCCAGCTGCTTCCCTTTCATTGGTAGATTTACAGGATTAGGGTCCCGTCTGAGATTGCACGGCAACAGCGCCCATGGAAACGACTCACGGCTTCAAATATCTAGAGATTTGAGTAACAATGTTCTGAGCACCGTCTCACTGTCATTTACCTGGCTGTAGTTTTCCTAGAAGGCTGACTGTTTGAAAGCTGCATACATATACAGTTAACTGACCCCAGGTAAATGTAGAATGTTTGAAAATGTTTGGGGTAATTATTTGCCCTGGAAACAATCCCTATTTCTTGACAAAGAGAGCTTAAATCCTAATCCTTGTTTCAAAAAAAGTTTTCAGTTTTCAGTACAAGATTAGGATTGAATGTATTAGTACCTGTCTGGCTGCCTAATTCTGCTCACAGGATTATTCACATTGCTCAACATGTTATATTTTTACTTCCAGCCAGAGGGAGGATTTGTTTTACTTCTATGCTTTGTTGCTGCTCATCTTACTGTCAATGACAGTATGCAATCAAATCACGTTGTCCACAGTAACAACAAAGTGTGATGTAAAGACAGCACAGAACAGAACAGACTATGAACACAGATACAAATATATTACATTCACAAAAAACATCAACTGTTAAGCATGAATTGAATGAAAGAAACCACAAGGGATGAAGATGGTAGAGAACCTCAACCATTACAAATATATATAAAGAAATGATGATTGAGCTTTAAAAAAAGGAAAGCATTGATGAAAACACTGAAAGGTAACGTAACACAATTTCAGCTACTTTACTTATTCTGTCCTACTTTGTACTTTGACTATGTTTGTATTTATACTTGTAATCCACTGTATTTAACCGTTCTAGTTACTTTTAGATTAAGTCATTACAAAATATTTGTTTTGATTCATTTTTATAGACACCAAAGAGTTTGACCTTATCTAAGGGCTTTTTAGCATTCGCAATAGTTTTTATTTGTGTGGTATTGGTACTTTTACTTAAAGTTCAGAAAATGTCTTCCTACCCTGAAATTAGTGATATAACGCTCTTAAATATAGGTTTGTCACAATACAAATGAACTAGCAGCTGTAAAAGACCAAAGGCACATTGACTAACCTGTGACAGTTATAAAAGTGCAAGCAAGGCAGTTAAAGTGTGACTTTTACATGACCAATGTGGGCGAAAGAGACAAGACTAAATGGAAACACATTCAGTGGTAAAGGTTAAAGTCATAAAGTCAGCAAAATGTCCCACAGCAGTATCCAGAGTAATGTGAGCTAACCTTAGCAGTAGAACAGGTAAAGCTGTAGCATTACATTTAACTGGGGGATGTTTTATATCTTACTAAAATATATATTAGGTAAAGCAAAATAAACATATTCTTTCTTCTTTAAAACTAAATAAACATTGATTGATTGATTGATTGATTGATTGATTGAGTTAAGACCACATGCTGCAGAAAGTAAAATAAGCATACAAGCAGAGAAATTTAAATACATTAAATGTTACTGACAATTTGTTTGAATTGTTTCTCCATTATTAGCAAAAAATGTAACTTGACCGAAAATATGAAGCGTCTCCCACCATGCTAGCAGCTCTGTAAGACCTACACAATGCTAACACGCTAGGCAGTCCTGTAGGCTACTAAGCCCCTTTCACACCGGAGTGTGAAAAGCGGACTACAATTACAGGCCCTGCTATAATATTCGGTTTGCTTAACTAGAAGCAAAGAGATAACATGACGTTCCTGATATTTGAAGCATCCTTTCCTTTCTGCCACTTGATGGAGCTGTAATGCTGTGCAACTAGTGTGGAGTTATACTGCATTGCCTTCACCTATTGCTGCTGCAACGAGGACCTGAAGTACTGGATTGTTGTATTTTGCTGCAGAACTGAGCCACATCATTCATTCAGTCAACCCTATCTCTGTTCCTAATCTTGTGTTTTCTTCTCTGTCAAAATCGTTTCAGATCCTTTCAATTAAAGACTTCCTCCTCTTGCAGATCCCCTTGCACATTGTGTGGAGTGATGGCTACCGTGCACCCTCCCACCACCACACACAAACACAATATACAGCTACTGAGTGTGTGTCCAAGAAGGTCATGCACTTTTAAGTATTGATTTTCAGGCATAGATGCTTGGCAGGTGGACGAGAAGCAGAATTCTCCAGAAGAAACAACACTGACGCACCTGTCTCGGGCCGACCCTCCCACCTCCTCTCTGTGTCCCTACTGAGGGATAGATCTCCGTCCTGTCCCAGTCGGGACATCCAAGCCGCAGGAAAAATGGGGAACATGGCAACAGAGATTGTAGCCTTCATCCTGGCCATCTCTGGTTGGATCCTGGTTTCTTCCATCCTGCCGTTAGACTACTGGAAGGTGTCCTCTGTGGACGGGACGGTCATCACTACGGCTACCTTCTGGTCTAACCTATGGAAAACATGTGTGACTGATTCCACCGGGGTCTCCAACTGCAAGGACTTTCCTTCCATGCTGGCTCTTGATCGTGAGTTGGTTTTTGTTGATGTTACAGAGATATATATTGATGTGCATATGCAACTAGTCAAAGCAATGATGACCAAAACACCTGTTGTTTTTGGGTGAAATACCAGCATTGCAAGAGGTCATTTCAGTAACTAAGCTTAGGTGGACTTATACAGCCTCTTAATGTGTCCGAATTAAGTCATATAAAGTCCCACAGTCATACAAAGGTCACTCGTCACTTCCCATGTCTTGCCATTAACAATAAACAAAGGCATTGCTATAATTCAAATAAACTGAAAGCAATTTATACATTTGTGTGGTTTCAAAGATACTAATTATTATCTGTGGTCACTACCTGTTGAGTAAAAACGATGTCTTTCAAAGCAGTCATGCTGGACAGCACAGTTTTAAAACTCCTATGATCTGTATACATCACTGAATGCACTTCTTTGCCTTTTGATGATTGTGGCTGTGTTAATGAATGTCATTTATTTCGGCATGGTTGTGAGTTTCTTCTCTTTTTTTCTCCAATATTAGATGTTTAACCTCAGCTCTTACAATATGCTGGTTATAAAGTATTTAGCCAAATACAGAAACTCACATATCCAAGACTGAAATCAAATGTACCTTTGCTATAGTCTAGTATACTTTGATTTAATAAGAATAGTGTGATTTTTTGAAATACCTTTTTTCCAAGTTTGTTGCCAATAGTTCAGTGAGAAGACTGATACCACTCTTATCTGTACAATATATATAAAGCAACAGGTAGGAGGATATAGATAGCTAAGCTTAGATTTTCGGTTTTAAATGTTGGTTTTGGTTAGAAATAAATATTAATTAATGAAAGAAAGAAAGACAGAGACATATATAGTCAGGCTAGCCGTTTCCGTTAGTTTAAAGTCTTAGTGCAAAACCAAGTTAACCAGATGCTGGATGTAGCTTTACATTTAGCTTCCAGCCATAAAGATGATATTTTTTAAAGACTTTGGAACCACTAACTTAAGTCATCCCCCCTTGTGTGTATCTCTAAGCCTATATCCAGGTGTGTCGGGGTCTCATGATCGCAGCTGTATGTCTGGGTTTCTTTGGTGCCATCTTCGCCTTGATAGGAATGAAGTGCACAAAAATAGGAGGCTCGGAGTCCACCAAGGCTCGTCTGGCGGTCCTCTCGGGTTTCCACTTCATTCTCAGCGGTACCTTTCTCTGTCTCTGTATATATTGGGAATGTAGCTGCATGTTAAGGAAGCTGTTCACCTTAGGACTACATTTCACTGAATTACATGATCAGTTCTTTTTGCTTTGATTTCAGTCCTTATTTCTCTTTGCAGGCCTCTGCTGCATGACTGCATGCTCCATATATGCCCACAGGATCACAACTGACTTCTTTGACCCCCTCTTTGTTGCTCAGAAGTAAGAATTCAACATTAAAGGAAATATTTGATTCACAGCAGATAAAAGGAAGTCCAGTCACATATGTCTTCTTTTTCCTCTTCAGGTTTGAACTGGGAGCAGCTCTCTTTATTGGCTGGGCTGGATCTGTGCTGTGTATCCTCGGAGGTCTTGTCTTCTGTCTCTCCCTGTCTGAAGGTTCCGGGTAAATTGCTTGATTTTTCTAACATTCTAGATCAGGGGTGTCAAACTCAATTTCATCGCGGGCCACATTCGCATAAAGGTTGCACTCAAAGGGCCGGTTGTAACTATATAAATATATAATATATATATAAAATAATGTATTATATTACATTATTGCCTCGGATTTGGATTATTATCGGATAGGATAATAACTTAGTAATTAACTACGTCTGAAAGCAGAAGTGCAGCGCAAATAATTGCAAGTCAGTGGGCATGTCACAAAACGAGATGCATTGTGGGACATGTAGTTTATGGGCAACCTGCTTCTGTAAAGTGGCATGTAACCTATAATAAACGTATTATATTCTTTGCAAGCTCTTGTGGGGCCACATGAAATTAAGTCGCGGGCCGGATTTGGCCCCCGGGCCTTGAGTTTGAGACCCCTGTTCTAGATGCTATCAATGTGATCCCCCATCTGTCATCAGCAACAAGGGTTTAGAAGAAATCTGATTTGGACGAACTCTAAACTGCACTTAGTTACTTACTCAATCAGGCAATTTAAATAATTACTTTAACTGCAATGAAGAGATGGCAGCAATGGTAAACATGCAATAATCTCTCTCAACATCTTGTCTCATAATCGTTGAACCTACAGGGCAGATTGTATAATCGTCCTTTTTGATTAGTATTGTGGCCAACAGAGGCTGAATGTTTTCTTTGTTACAGTCCAGTAGTAAGACATGTTTCCAAGTGAAAGTCACCTTGACTGAGTGTAGCTAAAAGGAAAGTCCTGCTTAATATGGTGGTCATATTGTGAATAAAGACTAAGATAAATATCATTTTCAGCTAGGTTTTCATTACGAAATAACTAGAAATCTAATTAAATCAAGCCTTAGCTGTACTCATTCCT
Organism: Pseudochaenichthys georgianus; assembly: GCF_902827115.2. Lineage (NCBI taxonomy): Eukaryota > Metazoa > Chordata > Actinopteri > Perciformes > Channichthyidae > Pseudochaenichthys > Pseudochaenichthys georgianus. The sequence continues at coordinate 5,061,305 of NC_047504.1, forward strand.
AAGTGTTTGTTAAGCAAATGATAGCATGCTAACCTGCTAAACTAGTGTAAACTTTAAACCTGGTAAACAACAGCATGTTAGCATTGTCGTTGTTAGCTTGTTAGCATTAAGCTGTCCCTTAGCACAGCCTAGCAGAGCTGCTAGCATAGCTAAAGGTGGTTATTCTTGTCATGTTGGCTACATCAATGAACCAAGAGTAAGAAAGCAAGATAGAACATTTGAACAATAGAAAGCTTGATTTTGTTCTCTTTTACTGTTAAGCAGGTTCCACGGGCAACATTTAAGCATGGCAGCACTAAATAGTTCTCCTGAATTATTAGATCTACCGACGTGATACCAAAAGATGCTTATCTAAGAAAACAAAAAATATATTTTGTGTTTGTTGACGGGCTTCATTTCTTATCCTTTTGTTTCTCTCTGTAGCGCTGAATACTCCTACACTGGAGCTGGGTCATTTTCTAAAGCACACCACCAACAAAGCAAGACAGTCAACCGCCTCCACAAGGAACCAGCTGGGGAGCCATCGAGGCAGTTTGGAAGAAATGCTTATGTGTGACGTCAAACTTATTTCTACATGGATATTATCATAAGAGTTTGTGCTCACCAGAATTCACCAGTGAAAGCAAAGGGCATGAATTCTGTTCCTGGAAACAATCATTCATGTATCAGTTTACATATTCCCTTGAGTTTAAAGTGTCCAGATTCATCTTGAGTTATGGCTCAATGTTGGGACATTTCTATCAATGACTGTATATCAAATATAAGACCGTTTTTTTCAGGGCAGGAAATGTGGTTTGGCACTGTTCAAACTCTCCGGCCACCTTCAACAATCTGGTCATTTGTGCTTTACACAGAAAATCTCTATTTTATCATTTTTGAGTTGAAGTCCAAGTGGACGTAGATTTTTAGCAGCATTTTTATAGAATATCTTCCTCTTGAAACCAGAGGATATCGAACAGATAAACATAACCAAGATTTTTCTGTGTGTATGTCTACATTATATAAATAATTTAAAAATGAGAATCAATATATATTTTGTATTTTTAAACTAAATATATTATCATTTAAAGCTGTATTAAAGATTATAAGCATGCCGTTTTGGAAGCAACACAATTCAATCATTGTGACAAAGAAGTAGCTAAAAAACAACTGGATTACTGATTAAAACCTGGGTAGAAAGGATATCATTTCATTGAATCCTCTCCTGCTGATTTAAGGCAGTCGAGAACACCTTCAGCTAATAGCTGCATCGCATTTCTTGGTTTCTTGGATCGATTGATCTGACCTTCAAAGGTCAGGAGGTCACATCTGACCCCTTAAATGACCCCCTATGCAGAGCAGGAGGCCAGCCCGGAGGTTTCCCCTCATATCAGCCATCCATCTCCACCTAGGAATTATTATCAATAGGAACCCCAGGCTATGTTACGAAAACCTCCTGGCCCTGGGGTTAGAACCAGCTGGCAGGGAGCAGCGCCCCGGTGCTTTCTGGCGCCTTACATCCGTAAAACAGTGTCAGGTGTCCCGGGCTCGGCACAATGCTCTCTGATATAATGGTGGTATTGTAGTGTCTGAGTTACAGAAAGTGAGAGTGCAGATTTGATGAATCAAACACCTTCTAGCTCAAAAGATGTTCTCTTGATAGAATATTTGGAAATATAACCGCTTACAAAAGTGATATCTTAGTTACTTATCGTTTCTTGTTCAAATCAACCCTAGTATGATGAAGCCACTTGGAGCTGACCGGGAACAGAAAATGCAACGTTAAGTGTTTCACTTTCTACCTATTTACTGATTTGAGACACATTTCTTTCCTTTTAAAAAATGAACACAAACAGTACCAGCGCAGAAGCTCTATAACATTAAGAATAATTATGAAACAAGATTGTAATCATACTCTTTGATTCACTTAAAACAAACCAGAATGTCCCTTAGTTTAAAGCAAACACAAATCCTAAGAGCATATTTTAAAAAACAATTCTTAAAAATGCAATTCATAATTTCAAAAATGGTCTCTGTATTCTGAAGCTATGCTATAATAACTGTGGATTTGACAATGATTTTATAAGAAATACAAAAACAAGAAGACATTTTGTGAGTGCTTGTCTAATATTTGGATTGTATAGCTTTACATCTTCATGCTTTTAAAAATAATTAAAATAAACGTGAGGGTTTAGAAACAAGGTAAGAAACCCCTGACCTAGTTATTGATATCTGATGGGAAGATGTTCACTGAAGCAGCAACACGAGGAAGTCTGAGGAGACGCAGCCATTACTGCAATCACACCAGCAGAGAGCAGTGCAAATGCACAGTAATACAAAACAACAGTACATGCATTCATAATCATGTTAAATGATTCCATAATGTTTTGCCTGCTAAAGAAATGTCTCAGAGTGTAGGTATAACTCTGTTGTAGTGGGTAACATTAGATTAATTAATTATCTGATTATTTTCTTAAGAAAGGCAAGTTTTATTTAAGAAAGACATTTGTGAATTTTATTGTGGACTATTTGAATAACAATCAATTCAGAATTTAAATCAAACATTACATTATTTTAGTAGGATGTATTGCAAATAGAAATGATGAGAACAATACATTCATCTGGAAAGGTGGTAAAGGTTATGTAGCTATTGGCTGGTTTGCACACAAAACATTTAGAGTAGAATTAAAAATGATTTATCTTTGTAATTATCTCAAGAGGCAGTCTAGGTTTTTTCCTCCGTACAATAATGAAATGAATTAGAAAATATGAAGTGTTTTTAAGGTGATTTTGATTTTTGTGTTTCAGTTTTTTCATTCATGTTTCTCTTAATTAACCCTTAGATGCATAAGTGGATCTTTTTTTAAGTATCTTTATAATTTAAAAAAATTATCATTTCATATTCCTCAAAAAACCTATTTTGAATATCATGCCATTCAAATTTAAAATGTAAATGTTATACATTTTAAGAAATTGTATTTTTTGTATTACTACCCCAAGCTTCCATAAGTGGGTCAAAAATGACCCGCATGCATTTCCTATGGGATTCTATGGGAACCTTTGATTCGTATCACCTGTTGCTGTCAGGAATACATTCACTGTGGACCACACAGACTACATCACAAGTGACACCTCTCAGGAAGATTATTGTACACAGCAAGATCTGAAACCTGTCAGTATAATTATAATAATACATTATATTTGTATAGGGCTTTTCAAGGACTCAAAATCGCTTTACAATATAAGGGAAGGTTAGGGTGGGGGGTATAGGACTATCAAACTTGATCAACCAGCATGGATCGATGGGAGGGGGGGGGGGGGGGCTGTGAGTAGACAAGAGGAGAAGAGATGAGTTTTGAAAAGGGACTGGAATACTGTGAGGGTCTCAGAATACCGGAGATCTTTGCCACAATATGTTCAAAACGTTTTTTTTCAAAATGTAAAAAAAATGTCTAAAATTATAAATAGTGAAAAATTAAATATAAAATATTTCTAATGTGAACCAAAATATAATACTAAATATTATACGAGTGATTTTTCTTAATCAAAATGGCATAAAAACACATTATTCTAATACGGGTCCTTTTTGACCCGCTTATGGACGAGTGGGGTCCAGTCACTCGGGCATCTAAGGGTTCAAACAAAGTATTTTCATAAAAGAAAAAGGTAGATAAAGTCTGCTTTCCATTAAATTCATACTTTTGACTCAATTTGATGTCATTTTTAAACATTTGTTTTCGTTTTCATAAAGCGACATAAGCATTCCGTTGCTCATTTCAGTTTTTTCCCCAGAGTCATGCTAATTAAAGCAAATTAAATCACCCTCACAAAAGCAATTAAAGCTTCCCAGCTTTAACCCTAACCCTATCACCCCACCAATACCAATAACGTAGCATAATCCGCGAGGAGTAAGAAACAAAGAGCAGCTCTTTCATCACCGCCGAACATTCATCACCCGCCCCGCCTCTCATTACCTCAGATGTCACTCTAATTGGTACAGCACAAAGACGTTCTGATGTAACTATGAGCCGCAGCACAGCCTGGTCAAATGACTAATAACTAGCAGCTTAAAGAGGGGAAGAAGAAGAAAGATGCTTCAAGGAGCTAAGGTCACAGTGGCGTTACATATTTCCTGGAACATGTAAAGGTCACTAGTGCAGTAGGACAAATCTCAAGAGATGTAATATCGGTGAGCATCTATGGCAAATGCATACCATAGATGCAATGTTGTAGAGGTTATAAAACTGTGCGTTCTTGTATCAGTTAGCAAAAAACATCAAAAGCTCCTTTACGCCGTACAGCTATGAATTGCGCTGTATTGCAATCAACTAAAGGTGTGGTTGAATTGTTCCACGAATTACACATATGATGTTTGTCAATTTAAAAGATAATTTTGCAAGACAAACAAATAAAAATGTGTCGTAAAACTGTGAACTAACACTTTTTGTTTGTTTGTGAACTACATGAACTACATCTCCCACTGGGATCCTGGGATTTGTAGTCTTTCTAGTTGTATTTCTCATAGTCTTATATTTCCACAGTTTTACGACAAACTGTGACTTTTTTGACATGGAAATTATTTTTTAAGATTGACAAACATCATATGTGTAATTCGTGGCACAATTCAAACGGGATCTCTCCATTGACTTCAATACATACTTTTTCCGAAATAAGGTCCCATGGGGCGGAAGTAGATGGGCGGGACTTCGTCTCTATTTATGGACGAGCGATACAAAACTGCTGGAATACACCTTTAATTAGGTATTTATTCATATGCTAATGATAAATGAACTGATGCTATAAACAGATATTTTCTCTTTTAAACTGCACATGAGGGAAAATCAGACGGGGGATGAAGCTGTTTTTTTGTAATTGGAGATAGATGCTTAGGTGAGCACTCTCAGCCCAGATTCAAACTTGACAACCGTCAACTGTGGCCCATGAGAACCTGAGCGACTGTTGTCTCTCACCCACATGTAAAGTGACACCTGGAAAACATCAGCACACCCAGTTGTACCTGTGATGCAGTCGTCTATTTTTTCTTTCTGAGACAAGCCGCTGAGTAGGAGGCCAAAAGTAGACGTTCAGCTTGGGATGCACACGTCTCGAGGGTCTGAAGACGGATCAAAAAGAGATATTGGATTCTAAATGAGTGGCTTTGGATCTGAAAACTAGAGAACACCTGGGATGAAGATCCGTGTGGTCCAGATCTGGGGATTCCTGATGACAGTTTTAGGATGGATCTTCGTGGCCTGCACCATGGCCATGGAGGGCTGGAAGATCACCTCCATCGGGGGCATGGGGGGCTCCTCCATCCTCAAGGTGGCCTGGTACTGGTCCAGCCTGTGGAGATCCTGTTATACAGACTCAACAGCTGTCAGCAACTGTTACGACTACCCTGTGCTGTGGTCTGTGGAGGGTAGGTCACACGTCTAAAACAAAGCATCCAACTAGCAGCCAACCTTTCATTAACATCCCTTTGTGTCTTCCTGTGTGACTCCAGGCCACATCCAGATAGTGCGAGGCCTGCTGATGTCAGCTCTTTCCCTTGGTATGCTGGGATTCGTGCTCAGTCTGTTGGGAATGGAGTGCACCTTCGTCGGGGGAAAAGACAGGTCAAAGCACAAGAAGATATACGTTGGCGGATGTTTCCACGTTATCAGCGGTAAATATCTCGTTTTAATAAGGGCACAGTCAGCAGATAGAGTCGAATGTGAGTGTGTGTTGTCTACATGTTATTTAACTTAATTTCTAGCACCATTGCCAGATTAAACTTTCCAATGCTTTGTTAATGTCCTGATAAATACCTGCAAAACTATTGACTGTATTAACTAGTGAATGATTCTCTGCTTTGTGTTTAATGGTATGTTAGCATCCAAGCTAACACGCTCAACAGAGTACAATTGCATTTTGAAGTAGCATTTAGCTCAATAAGGTTGGTTTATAATATTTGATGACTTTGGTGAATTCGAACTAACTCTGTAAAGACAGAGTAACCATCACGGAAACTCTTGAGTTCTGCAAGGGAATCAAAATCAACTCCTCTGATGATCTCTGTACATACTGACATTCAAACACCTGTTATACTGTTTTAAACAGGTTCCATATTGTTGTCGTCTTGTGACTGGCTAATTGCTAGAATTGAGCTATTTGTGCTACAAGAGCATTGTCTACTCTTGTTCAAATGATACAGCAAATTCAAAAAGACAAAGATAATTAAATGTGTGTAGTATCATTTCCCCCCCGTTTTTTTTATCTTGCAACATTTTGTGACCCTTTTAGATGTATCTTGGGTGCACCTTTTGGGTCCCTACCCTTAGGTTAGGAAACTCTCTTTCTAATATTCCTGGCTACTTCAATCAGCGATGCTAATAATATATTCTAAATATATGATTTCTCTTAAGGCGTGCTCTCCACATGTGGATATGCAGTGTACGCCCAGTATGTCTCAGTAGAATACTTCAACCCGGACTTTAATGGACTGAAGTAAGTTAACAGCCCTTAAAGGTGGGGTAGGTAAGTTTCAGAAACCGGCTCGAGATACACTTTTTGTTATATTCCATGGAATGCTCTTAACATCCCGATAGCAATGAATATCTTAAGTGCTTTGACAACAAATCCATAAAAACATTTCATCTGTAGAAGGATGGCCTACCTGCCCTTCAGCCTTCCATCGGGGCACAAACTTATCTCGTGCCCTCATTGGTCATGTGCGCGTTTGTGTGTGTTGGAGGAGGGGCTCTATAAGGAAGTGGCAGATTTTCTCCGGTTGTGTATTTTCAAATTCTAGCGATCTCGAGCCAGTTTCTCAAACTTACCTACCTCACCTTTAATGTAGCTATGTAACCTGTGTCATCAAGAAAAAACATTAAGCTAAAATATGAATCTCTCAATCAACAGGTATGACCTGGGCACCCCCATGTTCCTGGGATGGGTGGGCTCTGCCTTCCACATGGCTGGAGGTTTCTTCTACCTGTGGTCAGTGTGCACGCCGCTCTATGGAGGAGAGGTGAAGTGAGTACAGACACATGTTGGGGGAAGTGAATAAATAACTCCTCTCTCCACTTCCTCAATAAATACCATTCTCACGTGTGCTCGGGTGGAATGACTCGTCAAAAATGCACGAGCGAGTTAAAGGGGGCAGTGTGCAGATGTGCACTGTGGGAAGGCTCCCTCCCACCCACCGTGTAACGTCCTGAAGCCATCGCTGTAAGCAGGCAGAGGAGGTTGTTAAAAGGGTGGGAAACGACTGCTCGCTGCGGATTCATTTCAGCACTGAAGGAGCGCAGAGAAAACATGTACAAAAAAAGCTGAATCTCACATTCAAGATTTCAAGTTAATGACTCTTTAATGTTTATCCTTTTCCTCCACTGTTTCTCTCTTATTTCTTCTTTTCTCTTCCTGTTTCATGATCTCCTCTCTTGTGTCCTTCTCTCCTCCTCAGTCTTCCTCTCCTCTTCCTTTCATTTTCTTCCCTCCTCTCTTATGTTTCCTCCTTTCCTGTTTCCTCCCCTAATTTCCATTTTGATCCTCTGCCCCCTTGTTTCCTCCTATCCTCTCCTGTTGCCTACTCTCCTCTCTCCGTATCTCCTTTTCTCTACTCTCTTCAAATCCACCAACCAGCAACTATAAAACGCACTCAACAAACCTCTGAAGACAAAGACACTGATTGACATCGATGCGTTTCTCTCCGCAGAGTAATGCCGGTCAAGGCACTACCAGATGTGGAGCAGAACAAGTCCATCACAGCTCTGTCCTCCGTGTCCGAGATCACCTCCAAGACTAAACTGTCCTCCGTGTCCGAGCTGTCGTCCAGGTCTGAGCGCTCGGATCTGTCGGACATTTCCTCCAGGTCAGGACGCACAGCCAAATCAGGGCGTTCATCGAAGACAGGGCGGACCTCCAGGTCTACTGAGTCAGCACGGTCTGCACCGGGGTCAGGGTCAAGGTCGGAGTCCGTGGTCTCGTCGATGTCTGGCACATCAGCAGTGTCCGGGTCAAGGAGCAGCGGCAGCAGCGGGACAGTCTCATCGCTGTCAGGAAGTTCACGGAGCGGAGCTAAACCGTTCCTCAAAAACTCTTATATATGAGCACATGTGAGATCGATGGCAGCCCAGAGAGGAAGGGGAAGAGTCCGGCTGATTCATTTTCTAAGTCTGGTTTTTATCCTGTCTTGGGGTTGGTGTCAGGATTTGATTTGTTGTTGTAATACCATTATTATATGACAGTGATGTGACATAACTCGTGTTATGTGTTAGAGTGCGTGGAGAAATTAAAACCCACCTGGAAAGAAACACATGTCCTATTTAGAACAACAATCAGCCGCCTGTGGCTTAAATGAAGAAACAAATGATAATACAAATAAATCACTCCAGAGCTGTTTCTCCCCACCTGTTTTCATTCAAAAGATGGCATTGTAAAAAAGAAAAAATTCCCTTTTGTAACTTTTTAAGGTTAACGTGGAAAAACCTTTTTAGTCGTTAAAGCAGGAGAGATGTTCAATGTATGGATCTGTTGTGAATAAACATTGTGCAACAGGAATGTTTACTGACGAGATTCCTGCAGCTTGTACTTCCTGTTTATCATCGATTACGCGGCACACCTCGACATCATACCATTCGATAAAACAAATATATGAGGCATACTTCTCATTCCTTTAACGCTGGCAGCCTTTCTGACAACACCTCGCTCTCCCAGGCAGACTGGTTGACAGTAAACACTATCTTTCGTGCAGCTATGCAACACAAATACACAAGCAGCTGCTCTTAGAGGACTGAACCACTCCGGCTTTTACTTTCTTAACCTCTTAGTGGACTACTTCACATCTGGTAATATTGGCTCTACTTTTCATCTAAAATGTGTAAACATCTGAGTCATTTGTAGTGGCTAATGAGAGAAGGCTGTGTTTACCAGAGTGAGGGGATGTGGAGGAGACTGGCTCAGACCCTGGCCCTGCTGCTCTGCATTCTGGGATGGGGCTTTGTAGCCTTCACTCTGGCTATGGACCGCTGGAGGTAGGCAAAAAAAACGATTCGACAAATCGCACTTGATTTATTTTAGCTCTTAAAAAAGTGTCTTGACTGAAGGAAGGACTTAAGGAAGCCAGTCTAGGTGACAATTTGAAACAGCTTTTGGATATGATGAGAGAAAAATAATCACATTGATGTATGAAAGGGGAGGTGTGACATTTAAGGGCCTTTAGGAGTCAGGAAGCGTCTAATGACAAATACTTTTGAGTGGCATTGTGGGAAATGTAGGAAGAGTTCCAGTTTCAGTTAGTTGACATATTCATAATCAATCCTACCGACCTATTCCTATTAGACGACCTACCGCGCCGGCAGTGGACCACTCTAAACCGTCTACGAACTGGGGTCGGTCGCTTTAAAACCACGATGAAGACGTGGGGCTTGGCGGACAGTGCGGCATGCGAGTGCGGTGACCCTGAGCAGACCGCTGTCCATATAATCACCATCTGCCCCTTATATAGACCACCCTCGGAAGCCAGCCTCTTCGACCTAGGACCAGAGATGCGGGCATGGCTACACGACACCGAGTTGGACATATAACGTTATACGAAAGAAGAAGAAGAATCCTAGCTGTGGTCATAGTATATTCAGTAGCTCAAAAACGTTTTTTGTTCATTGTGTGTGTATTTTCTTACTGGAGAGTGGCCCAGGTGGGGGGTCGGGGGGCTCCTCTGTGGTGGGGGCAGCCTGGTTCTGGTCTGACCTGTGGAAGGACTGCTATGAAGACTCCACCGCTCGAGTCAACTGTGTGGACTCCCGGGTTCTGCGGACAGTCAAAAGTATGTCAATAACCTTCCATTTCTTGAATGCTAAATAAATGAATTACTGAGCCTGAGGAGTGTGTGTTTGTTCAGCACACAGCCAGGCAGTGAGGGGCCTCCTGGTGGTCGGCCTGTGCCTCGGTTGCATTGGCACAATGCTCACCTTCTTTGGATTGGAGTGCACTCTCATTGGTGGAGACGAGAGAAGTAAAGACAAGATGTGGATAACAGCGTCTGCCTTCCATCTGCTCGGCTGTGAGTAGCATTTGTTAGCAATCACAAAGCATGTTAGCAGGAACAGATACTCACTGGTTGTTCCTGTTTCCCCCCGTGTGTCCTCGGCTGTCCCTCATGCAGGCGCGTCAGACGTGGCTGCTTACTGTGTATACATACACAGAGTGCGGGCAGCTTTCTTGCGCAGTGAAGCAGATCCATCAGAAGTGAGGTAATGTGCGGCATCTCATTTACTCTCATTATTCAGATAGCAGTGAGGAAAAGGTCATTGTTTTCTCCGCAGCTATGAGATTGGAGCCCCCCTCTACCTTGGCCTGGTGGGATGTTTCCTTATTCTTAGTGGCTCTACAGTTCACTGCTTAACTGCATGCAGAGCTAACCACTGGGAAACGTAAGTTAACAAACCATTTAGCTAAATAATCTCACTTTCCTATGAGAGAGCCTGGAGATTTGAAACTATAAATTGCTATTTGGGTATATTTACCAATAGATCACGAATGTAAACTGACTTGATACATCTCTTCAGAAAACATCCGGTGGTTCCCCCTATCAGTGTGAAAGGAGAACACACGTGTGGAAGGTCAATACTCCTCAGAGCCGCCTCCACCTACCAGATGGTGTCGGTTGTGGTTGTGTAACACTTCAGATACTTTTTTAAATAAATAATAACACTTGTTTTGTATAGATTTCTAAATAATTAATTTTGTAAATAACACCTGTGTACCTTAAGCCGCCCCCTTCATTTCAGAAACAGTCCTGAGAACGTAATGTAATAATGCCAAGTGTGTGATTATAGTTTTAAGTGTATCCTTATATTATAAGTTGAATACCTAATCAGCTATGTATATAAAATAAACAATACAAAAAGGAATGATTTTCATCTTTTGTGATTTTTTTTCTGAGCTCTGACATAATTTGTTTCTTTGATGTTCTGTTGGTTGTGGAGACTTTTCTTTGCCTGTTCCTATCTCTTGTCTTAATGCATCGTCAATACAACACAACAACTGTTAAATGTTTCCTTTTTGTGCTAAGGGAATGATTTCCGCTTTAATTGTAAGATACATTTTGGGTTATAATTAATGGATTTTATATGAAGAACAAAGGCTGATTTTGCAACAATGAGGAAGACAAACAAAACACAAGGGCTACTTCAAAAGGGAGCATGATCCCGTGCGACGTCATCCTTCACCTTTCTGCCTCAGTGCTGGGAACACGAAGGATGCTTACGAGGCAAAACCTGGAAAAGATAAGATGACAACACTGCAGGTCTGACGCCTAAAGAACAACAAAGAGCTCAGTCCTGTTTCCCACAGTGAATGGCGTGGATGGTACTCTCTTTATTTAACGCCTCAATAGTTTTGATCTCACCATGAAGTACAGGACGGTGGTGATGTACATGGAGATCGGCTGCTTCGTGTCCTGCCTGTGTGGCTGGATCCTGGTGTGCTCCACTCTCCCCACAGAGTACTGGACCTTCTCCGAGGTGGGCAGCGTCGTGCTGACGACCTCCAACTACTACTCCAACCTGTGGAGGGACTGCATCTCCGACACCACGGGGGTCTCCGACTGCAAGGACTATCCCTCCATGCTGGCCCTGCCTGGTAGGGTCATCGCAACACTTCTTACATTATATCAATAAAAGGCGTGGAAGCATTTTCCAGAGGAGCAATTAGAAGATCCTGCAAGTCACTTTTATAAAGACTGAGTATCTGGTTGCTCTCATTGTAAGTTGCGTTGATTAAGAGTCAGCTAAGTTAAATGTAACCACAAAATAATGACTTACTATCCAAAAATAATGTGTAAGGACTGCAGCATAATGATCAAATTAATTTAAAATAAATTATTAACTGCAAAATAATGACTTTAAAATATTGAGTTAGTATCTTAAAATATTGAAAAACTCTCATGCTTTGCAGCATTATCAATATTTCTTTGAAGCTTCCTTTTGAATTTGGGATGAATAGGCCTCTGCCGCATTACTTCAAAAATAACATCCATCATATTGCATTTCCTTTTGTCACACAGAGGATTATGGTACCAACCTTTTAAGCTTTATTTCAGTCTCACCTGTTTTCTCTCAGCCTTCCTCCACGCCTGCAGAGCGCTCGCTGTCTGTTCTGTTATCACTGGTTTCTTCGGAGGCGTCCTCACACTCGTGGGGATGAAATGCACTAAAATCGGTGGATCAGAGGTTGCCAATGCGAGGGTGACCTTTGCAGCTGGTATCACCTACTTGGTTTCGGGTAATATAATATATATTTATATACATTTTTCAGCATTAATCTTGTGAATGTTTTGCACTTCAAAGTCATCTATATTTGTGATAGGATTCTGTGGTATGATCACCTACTCATGGTGGGCCAACAAACTCGTGACAGAATTCTTGGATCCAACTTTCAGGGCACAGAAGTGAGTAGTTTTTAAGCAGCATGATTACAATTACTATCTGAGAGACAATGGGTGTTTCTCAATGTCAAGGAAGGATGCTCCAGAGCCACTATTTCAAGGATGCTACATCATCGAGTCCCGCCGAAGGACTGTTCCAATGTCCAGGCTCCTTGGAATTCTACCGAGCCCGGCGTCCTTCGTAGCGAGACATTTCGAGGCTGTACATGTGTATCATCCGCGGTCTTAAAATCCCCACAATGCTATGCGCACGGACCAATTTCCAAATCTTTGGCGGAAATCTAGGAAGGATTCTTGCCTCGCTTCTGAAGGAAGTGACTCGGAAGACATGTCCTACCAAGGAAGCGTCCTCGACATTGAGAAACACCCAGAGACTATAAGTGCAGAAAAACTAATCATAACTCTTGATAAACCTTCAAACTTGCTGTTCAGATTTGAAATTGGAGCGGCTGTTTTCGTTGGCTGGGGAGGCTCCACTCTTCTCATCTCTGGAGCAACAGTGATGACTTACTTCTCCGGAAAAGAAGGTCTACCATCAAGGTAAATATGAAACCTCTTATATTTCACCTATTGCCATTATTATATTTATTTAGACCATTTGTGTCAACAGATCTCCAAAGAGGCCTCAAAGGCCGGCCACTTACGCCACCGCCCGGACCCGACAGACCTACATGCTGCCGAACACGTCCTCCAGAGGGAATATGGGGCCGCCGCTTTACTATGAAGGCAGGAAGAGCCGAGGGACAAGAGCCCCCACGAAGACCAGCGCAACCTTCAACAGGGACAGCTTCGTCTAAAGTCTGAGCCGAGGAAGTGACTTCAAAGACTGAATTAGAATAATCAATACCACTCTAGTGTCTTGATGTTCAATATGAAGTCACAGACAGCATTATGTAAACCTAGATTAGCATAAAGGTAATCCTGATGCTGCAATTAGTCAATATTTTTGTATTTATAGCTGTTTCTTCATCAGTGAGCATCCACCTTTAACTCTAACCCGTCCCATCTGCCTTCTTTGTTCCTTTGAGACAGGGTGAAAGTATAAATAAGTACAAAAAGGAGAAACATTGCTCCTTCACACCATGTGATACGACTTTGTATTTTAGTTTAACATGAAGACCTTTCCATGCTTCAACCTTTTTTAGTGTGCATCACTTTCCATTTATACATTATTGTGACTTATGATGAAACTAAATTAACATAACATTCTCAATACGTATACGATAACACTTTCAGAAAGTATAACTATTGATGAGCAAATTAATTCAGTGTCCATATTAGGTTTCCTTTCCTTTTTGGTATATACTTGGTGGCATCTTACAGAGTTGTTCTGCACTTCTTCCAGGTCGCCAGAAGATGGCACTCAAAACCAGACCATCAAATGATGATGTTTGGTGTGCATAGTATCTATGGTGGCTATAAGTCACATTACTGATCAACCCCAGATTCCACCCTGAAGAAGGAAAGACAGCTGAAAATGGTTTGGTAAATGAAGCATGGTGTACTGTGGACTTCTTTCCTCAGAGCCAATGATATTCGAGGAGGCCGTGGTGTCAGAACAGGAAGCAGTCACAGCTGTCAGCCTCCATAAAAAGCCAGTAGCTCATATTACAAATGAGCTTCACGGCCAAGTCAGCCAGTCAGAGTGAAGCGCTGACACTAAGCTGTTGCTGATAGTTACTCATCTATCATCTCACACCATAAGCAGCGGTGGAGGAAGTATTCAAATCATTTACTCACGTAAACATAGCCAAACCACACAATTTAGATTAGTTAAAGAATCAAATCTTTAGGTAGTGTGTAGTTAGCAGAATTGCCCGTCAGAATTTGTAACTATTATTATAAGGCAAAATAAACTATAATGTTGTTTGATGTGCAGCTAATCTTTATAACTTAATGCACCGTTTTATTATGTTTTTTAAATAATGTTAATGTGACATTTTAATATCAATCAATACATTTTAGTTTGAAAAAAAGAACATTAGAAAGGATTGATTCTACAGAGAAATCTTTTATTGCTGGTTTAAATATTTTCTATACAAAATCACATTTCATCGCTCCGTTTGACACATGAAGCATTATCAAATTTGATTTACAAAATGTCATACGAACTACATACAGTACAGCATCTCATTTGGAGTGTTAGTTATATTTTAGTATATGTATCAAAAGAGGAAAAAACGGGATTTAATGTTGAACACTGAAAAGGTCTAAGGCAACAAAGATTGGCACAAGGTGAGGGTGAAAATGAGAAGTCAGTTAAAGCTGTAATTTAATATGTTTAGACTCGTTGAATGTTTTATTACAAAGTCCCATTATATATTGCTTCATCTCTATTATAGCTTCCATAGAATAACAGTATGGCTATGGTGTCAGAGGAGTTGAGGTCTTTGTGTCTGTGCTTGGCGTAGAGTTATTTGTATTTATTGCTAAAGTCCTCCGAGTCGCTGATGTCACTGAGGGAGCACAGGCTGCTCTTCAGGGTACTTCCTGTTCCTGCTTCAGTCAGACCTGCGGGGCACAAGACAGCTGTTTTTACTTTACTGCGTTACAAATGGGACAAGTCCGAAATAATCATCATTGAATATTATAAAACTGCATGTATCCATCCTACGACGAAGTTCATAAGGTGTGTAAAAAGAATAGTACACACATGTTTTGCATTAAAGCATCTAAAGTGGTGTTAACCTTTGTTTTTGATGCCAATACAAATCTGTAGTTTAAAATCAAGGTGCGCTTGATTTACTTGACTGTAAAGGCTTTTATCCAGTTTCAAGCCACATCATTCTGATACGCTCTAGGATTCTGGTCATTTGTGTCTATATTAGGGCTATCAAGTTAACGCGTTAATAACCCTTTAAAAAAACAATGAACGCCACTAATTATTTTAACGTGCGATAAATGTTGTAAGTTGGAAGGTGGGAGATTCTAGCGAGAGATATGGATACAAAAAAAGGTGTTTTAAACAGCAAGCCAAGCTCACAGCTGATGCTCAGCCCCGCTCCTGCCGCTCGCTTGCAGCAGACCACGCTTGAAAGTTTGCAGCGGAGACGCCTGGACAACAACAGCGATAGCTAAATGGGGGGCTACAGCTTAACATTGTGGAGGACGAGGGGGTGCGTTAAATCATTCGGATCGCATCCAAGGTGTCGACTGCACATCACAGCGCATTGTTTTGACCCCTGTGGGAACTTCAGTCTCATGCTTTGACTGTTATGCAGACAGAGGAGCGGCATTTCGCCGACAACTGTAAACAGGTTTGGGAGAGAGAGTAAGAGAGAGAGAGAGAGGTTCCAGGTTGTTGTGTGGAGAATATTCAGGAGAATATTTGTCATTGTTCAAATGATAATAAACAAACATTTGCATAAAGCATATTTGTCCACTCATATGTTGATAAGAGCATTACAAACTTGAAAAATATTCTTCTAAGGTGCATTTAGAACAGATACAAAATGTGCGATTAATTTGTGATTAATGGCGATTAACTATGGACATCATGCGATTAATCGCTATTAAATATTTTAATCGACTGACTATATATTTCAACAAGAGGAAGGATCTCAGTACTGAGGAGAGAGAAACAAGGCGAGTTCAAATGTCAGAGTCAGCTCACAGCTCCTCCAGGATGGCCATTCCCCACCAGACATCACGGGAGAAACCTCTATGGGCAGTTCTTTGTGGGACTGACCTGATTTGGGAGCCTTTCCTGTAGAAGTCCCCCAGACGCTGGTGCTGGGTGAGTCCAGGCTCTTCCTCGTTGGTGCGGCGCTCTGAGCAGGTTTAGACATCTCCAGCCTGTCCTCTAAGGAGGATCCCAGCCAATCACTGCTCTCCTCTAGATCTGTGTACTGTCCACACACACACACACACACACACACACACACACACACACACACACACACACACACACACACACACACACACACACACACACACACACACACACACACACACACACACACACACACACACACACACACACACACACACACACACACACACACACACACACACACACACACACACACACACACACACACACACACACACACACACACACACACACACACACACACACACACACACACACACACACACACACACACACACACACACACACACACACACACACACACACACACACACACACACACACACACACACGTTATCCCCAACATCCAGTAGACCAAAGGGTTGCACTGAGGTTCCATTGGAGTGATTCTCACCGTGAGCTCCTGAACCTCATCCTTCCTCTCCGGGAGGATGCTGACGCCCCCTGCTGGTTTCTTTAGTGATCGCTCTGCAAACTGCTTCTCCATTGTCCTGGCCAAGTCACTGATTTTGTTCTCTAAAAAAAAGACATTTAAAGAAATGAGAGCTGCGCAATATATCGAAAATATATCGTTATCGCAATATCATCTTTTGCGATAGACATAGAATGCAAATCAATAAATTGTCAAGAGAAGCCCATGCGAAATGTCCCAATTGAATGATTTCACAGTAAAGTTATCATTCATTTGCTGTATGGTTTAAACTGACTGGGAATAAAGCTACCTTTGCCAACGTTTCTCTTTTCCACGTTTCCGTTCTGATCTTTGAAACTCTGTAGGCGTTTGGGGTCGATCTGCTGCAGCTCGCTGACGTCCGACCAATCGTCCTCCTCATCGCTCTCTATCTTTGCGACTGTGGTCTTGGTGACACCGCCCCCCGACACCCTGGTCTGCGGGGGGTTGGAGGAGAATGAGGTCCTGGTCGGAGCCTGACCCGACTGGACCGGACTGGCTCTGATCTGGGTCAGGTTTAGTCTGGGCTGTGGGGATTTGCCCCTCTGCGGTGTTTTGGGCGGTTCCTCCTCCATGTCTGTGTCCTCTCCTTCCGATTCAGCATCGGAACTGAAAGGAGGGGTCCTAAATTATCACAGAAAGAAATGATTAAATTGTATAAAATATTAAATCATACCTTATTCTTCCTTCTACTCTTCAGCTTCAGACTAGCTCATTATAAATGGGTTAGAGTTAAAGAATGACGAAATGATTTATAGTCTTAGGTCATATCAAATTGTCCCTTTCTAGATGTACAAAGTTAATCTTGAAAGTTTGGTTACCCCCCCCCCCACAGCTCTCTCATTACTTTCTCAGACATTAATGTAAAACTACAAGAAGCCTTTCCATGTTTTACACAGTTTTTCTTTACTTCGATGCGAACGTCTTCAGAGTGCCCTTGGTGTTGGGTGTAGATGTCTTGGGTTGGGTGGTGGTCTTGGTCCGCGGTGCCGGCTGGGGGGTCTTGGGCTGTTTGACTGCAGGTTTTGACATAACTTGTGTATCTCTGGAGGGCAGGCTGCTGGATCGAGGCCGGATCTGCACCACTACGCACAGACACAAACACTTTATGTAAACAGAGTTAGCGGTTAGACGCACAGTATAAGACATACACACGTGATGCCCCTGTGGCTTCATCTGGAGAGGGTGGCTGTGCTGTGTCCAGCCTTGATTGCAGTAACTCAGGGCACCAGACCCAGGTGCCCTGAGTTACTTAAAGCCTCTCTGCTCCTTTCTGTCTGTCTCTGCTTTTTGCTACAGGCACCCGGTTCTGTTGAGTATGCTGTTTGTTACTTTACTTTGTGCACCCTCACACTTACACGTCCATGCAACCCTCACCCTGCATTTACACTACTGATATCCACACCTCTTGCTTTACTCATTTTTGCACTTCATTAATTTGGTTAATTTGAATTGTTTGCTTACATAAACATCTTTTATTAACCGTTGATATGGTGTGTCTCCCACTTGTTGTGGCCTTTTGAGCCAGGTCATAACACGGTGGCTCGTTCGACGGGTTATTTTGTAGAAAGTTTGGTTAAAAGTTTGTGTAGTGCTCGGAGCACATGGTGTCGTTGAGCAGCTGTTGATGTGGTCCAGCTACTGGGGGACACATCATGTTGCTGTTTGATACGCTTTTGTAAAGGGATTTCCCCGCTAGGCTTAAGTGGCGTTTCCCCTTGGGTTGCGTCTGTTTGTTTTTGTCATAGTGTTGTGGCCACGTGGTTAGGGTCAGCTGTTTTCAAACAGTTGTCTCGGGGGCACGTCCTTGTGATTTTCAAACCTAATGCAAAAGTGGCAAACAACAGGAAGCTGAATTTCTCCGTGTTGGTCTGTGGGCCGAGTGAGATCTTAGAGATGATCTCATGTGCTTCGAGGCTTCTCCATGACCCACCTTGAACCGGCTGTCTGGCTCTGGGCTGGGACACTGCAGCAGGGTCGCTGCCTCTCCTCTGACGAGCCACCCTCTGCTCTACAGTGCTGGTGATCTCCTCCCGATAGCCCCAGTAGTGAGGCATCCCCTTGGCAGCGCTCTCCCGCTTTGAATGCGCCTTGGCCAGGATGGAACTAAGCTCTTTGTCCTTTAGGCCACACTGCTCCTGAGAAGAAGACACACGTATGAGCAATGGTTACAAAACAAGTAGATTCAAAGCTCTCCCTTCATAAACTTTTATTTGTGTACAATACTTGTTTTAGCCTTGGGCATCACTTTAAAATAGTTGCTCTGTTTTCTTTAGAGGACCAATTGCTGTAAAATAATATTATAACTTGTTTTTGTCTATCTTCACCGAGTTAAAACGTAAACAACATCAGTCCTGATCCTAACTACCAAATGGTCTTTTTTAGAATTCTAACCCTTCATTTGACAGTTGCTTACATAATATTACAATTAAGACAAAAACACACACAAAACTGCAATTATGATCTGTATGACAGGGAGACCCTTTTCTCACCGTCTGGGATATCAACATTGATTCTTATGCATTGCATCAAACTAATAATCCAGCAGGTATTGGACCGATACGACACACATGAGCAGCTGGCTCAATCTGCTGGAGAACAGAAACATTCACACATTGGAAAGCACCTAATAGTCGTGGGTTTCCATGGGGACATCTTGGTGCTAAAACATGCCTGTGTGGGCGGGGCTACATTTATTATAAGAGCTGAGGATGAACTTCCAAAATAAAAACAATGGTTTGCGATATAGAAGAACCCATCCAACAATGTAATCAAAAAGCCAAGAGTGTCCTCAGCGCTGCTTAAGAGTGTGCACTTACCGGCTTGACTCCCAGGTTCTCCAGCTTCTCCATGACAGCCTGCTCCAGCTCTGGCCTCATCTCCTTCTTGAGGTTGGGGTTCCTCTTCAGAGCGCTGATGTTCACTCTCTGTTTCTTCTCCGGTAGCGGCTCGGGCTTCTTCTCCACCGGCCTCCTCTCGGAGAAGCTGCTCAAGTCTGTGAAGGAAGGCTCACTTAATCAGCCATTTATGAGAAATCAGGCTCAAATACAGGCAGCGGAGAGAGGCCAAATGGATGAACATGCTAACTGTCACAGCAAGCTAAATGCCAAACGCTTATATAGCCGGACGGGTTGGCAGAAGAGGAGAACGTCTACGAGTCCATTTGCCACGAACAAGATGACGGATGGATGTAATGATCACGAATTCTGAGCAAGCGCCGATGAATGTCACAGACAACAAGCTTGCTTCTCCCACAGACTGATGCATCCATGCAGACAGCATGCAGTCGGCCGGCTGTGTAGCGTTGGCTGCCTGTTTTACCTCTCTCCTCCTCTGACAGCTCCTGTATAGGGTCCAGCTTAGGAGCCGACGCGGGCTCCTCTAATTGGACACCACACACGTGAAGTTTGGAGGTCAATAAAGGTGAGGAGTCAGTTAACATGTGTTTTTATAAAAGAAGGGGGCGACAGTTTGCTTTGTCTATCACTCATGCATGAAAGCACATGCTCGGCTTCTCTGGGTGCGACCTTTGTCTTCTCATGAAAGCTGGTTTCACTAACTTACCCAGTAGCACTCTCTTTGGTTTAGGGTCCGGTGCACTGAGGACGACTGGAAGACAGAGAACATGATGAATATCTTACACGCACTTAAGTTAAGACTTTTATGATTCAAAGTGAAGGAGTTTATACCTGGTACTTCCACTATTTGTGTGGGTGGATTTGAGGAGAAATTCCGTATCTGTAAGTTGGAAAGAAGTACCACTTGTTACACCATGCATAAAGAAAACAACCATTCCTTTTGGCTTAGTTATATTCATTAACATCTGGGTTAAGTTACTGCTAAGCCAACATTTCCAACTGCAGTGAATGAAAAGCTTTAAACTGTTGATCTGAGTGCCCTCTGAGTGTCCTCTGAGTGCCCTCCATGTCCATATTCTGGACTGCAAGGACAATCAGTTACCACTGTTCCACCTTTGTTGTTCGGTAAGTTCACTTAAAGGGGTTCCTATTATTCTCAGTTGTGTATGTTGTGTGTTCTGTGACACACTTCACTCGTGGGAAAATGTGGATCTATTCCAGGAAAGCCACCAGCTTCCTGTCACGTGTACAGTATCTTCATGTCTCAGTACAATACGATGAAGCTAATAGAGGATATCCTGAACGAGGGCTGACCCGCCGCCTCGCTTCCTCCCCCGACATAATCAGTGTTGGCCGTGTGAGTGTGATGGAGCGCTGACCTGGTCCCTCTGAGCCTTGATGGTGTGCTCCTTGTCCTGCAGCCTCCTCCCCAGGTCCTGCTGCAGCCTCTGGCGGCTCTCCTGCTGCTCCGACACCGACGACTGCAGTCTGCTCAGCTCGTTCAGCAGCTGCAAGGCGGAACAAACTAGATGCTTTTTATGGATTCTTATTTCTTATTTAAGCTTTCGAAATATATATATTTTTTTAGTTAGCGATTTCTCTTTTGGGTCGCTTCCCCCTTCTTTCTTTTTGCACCAAGGAAACTCATTAATTATAAGAAAATATGAACAACCTTTCAGCCTTTCTTTACACTAACTTTGAATGAGCACAAATTCCCCAATAAAATGTCTTTCACAATAGCCGGTTTGTAATGAATATACAAAACAAGCTTTTAGTTGAAGCTTATAAAGGGGCATGAAGATTACGGATGAACAGACTGTGCGCTCACTTTTCACGTCAACACACGGAGCAGATCACCGTGAAGAACTTTCAAGCTATGGAAGATCGCCTCAGTCGGTTATTAGATTTTGCTCCTTATTACGTGACCTTAGCAAGTCAAATAGCTCAGTATAACATTAGCTAGTGCCATCAGTACATGTCACCTTACAGAGGCCGATGCATCCCTAATAAAACCCACCTTGTTCTGTTCAGACTCGTGCAGGGACTTGATGTCCTGCAGCTTGGATCCCCACTTTTTCTCCTGGAAGAGAATATTTGTCTTTTTAGTGTACTCAAACATCTACTTCTGTTTAAAAGCGTGTCTCCTCTCTCCACGGACCTGTTTCTTCATGTGATGCTCCAGCTTGTGTATGGCTTGCGCCTGCATCTCTTTGTAGTTGTCCAGATCTCTCTCTGGCTGCGATTGCACTGGGCTTGGTGGTATTTCATGCTTAGCCGTATGATTCTGATTGACTTCCTGATGGAAAAACTGGGATGAATAAATGACATCCTGAAGACCAAATGAACATCATTATCCAAGTGTCCCTCTCATACATTTAGAGCCTGTATATTTCGTGTGTAAAGGAATTCCATCTCCCTGCGCATGCCGTCCCTGCTGTCGTCTATCTTTCTGTCCATGCGCGCCATCTCCTCGGCCTTGAAGCGCTCCAACTCTCTCAGTAGCTCCTTCTGCATGGACTGCTGCTCTTTCTCCTGGAGCCACATAAAAGAACTCTGTTACGACAAAGGGAGAAACCCAAATATGATTCTGTTGTTGTTCTACTGGAGAGTGTGACAACAGCCCGAAAGACGGATACATTTGGAAAAGGTCACTTGTTCAGATCCTTCCCAAAGGTCAGGCTTTCCTACCTGAACTACTTTGGCTTGCAAGTCCTGTTGCTGCTGATCGATCTGCTCCTTCAGACTGTTGATCTCCACTCGGAGGCTTTCATTCAGACATTTCTTCTCACTCTCTGAACGCAAATCTGGATGGAAAGGAAAGGTATTGTACAACATTGTGATGTGCAGGAATAGTCCAAGTTCTACCTTCAGTTTACAACAATATATATATACATACAGATAAATGGTCTTGCTAGTCCTTAACATGTGTAATGCTTGTGACTAATACCTGTTTTTAATTTACTGTATAATAATTCTCTCCCTGCTCTATTCTTAAGGTGTCGGTGAACCTCTAAGACTGCTCCACTCACCGGTCTCATACTCGCCAGGGTGGCGACGCTGCATGTGATTCTGGAGAAACGTGGAATTGAGGAAGGATTTATCACAATGTGGACACTAAAAGACACGGAGAAAATACATTCATTTATTACCGTAACGGGAACTACAAGAAAATGTAGTTTAAGTATTGTAAACACATGTTTGCTAACAATCCACATTTTGAACTACGACTTGCTAATAATTCCTAAGAGGCAAACTCTTGTAACTCCTGAGTGTGGCATTAAGGGAGGATTGAATGGAAGAGGTTTGGGGCAAAGCTGACGATGAATCTCTTTCAGGATGGCCCGCTGACTGCAGGCATGTTTCCAAACAGACAGATAGCGCGAGTGATGCTGATTTGTTCCCCGAGGCAGGCGTCCCCACACTCCAGCTCACTGACACTTCACTACGAGAGGAGACGCTGTGTTCAACACATCACACGCTACATTAACCTCAGCCGCTCATTGTGTCTTCATTCAATGTTAAACCTGCTGCTACTGATATCTTGCCTCGCCATATGGCTCCACAGACCCAAAGCCAGCCACACCACATGGAGAAGTGTGCCGCAGTAATTGATTACATTAGGGTTTGGAATAACTGTGGAAATCGGGAGAGGAATTCAATTAGCCTTGAGCGCTGTGTGTGTGTTAACACATGACAAGCAAGTCATGTCCTCAAAGCTCAAACACATAACCTCTCTATCAATTATTGAACCACCTCTGTTAGCTGAGCTTCTACACACACCTAGCAACCACATGCTGTCATGACACACTATATCTGTTGCGTTGGTAACCGCTTGGATAGGTCAGGTACACTTGAAGACCAAAGAAGGGTTTTTGATTTGTGCTATAAATAACTTAATGGTAAGTGGGCTTTGTAACAGAGACTATATGTATTCAACAACACAAGTCATGTTTATAAGAGGGTGGGGGAGATGTCAGACGGTGTCTTGACTACTCACCCTATTGTAAGTGGATTAAAAAAACAACTAATTGCCACCATATGACACCATCTGTTCTGCAGCTCTAAATCCTATTCTTCCCAAAATAAGCTTATTAAAACCTCCCCACAACAAGGCAGCTATGGCTTTCACATTACATAGCAACCATTTCAACGCCAATACATTGTCACCTTTTCAATTTGTTCCCTCCAAACCCTGAATGCACAAAGCAGCCGAAGCTGTGAATAGACCTTGGGAACAATGACAGACTGGGGGCCCTGAGGAGGAGCGATGGGGGTGGGGGTGACGGAGCTGGCTGTCTGCTTGCCAAACATATGTGAAATGCAAATGGTAACCGATAACCCCCAGAGAGTGAGCGTTTAGTGTCAGCGGTACCTTCTGTCCACTGATGATTCTGGGCGGGATCAGGGACTGCTGGTTGCGAATCAGCTTCTTCCTCTGCTTGAGCTCGGTGGTGAGGGTCTTCACCTTCTCCTCCTGCTTACTCTGCTGAGCCAGCAGCTGCTCTCGATCGCTGGCAGCGGCCGCCAGCCTCTCCTCGGCCGCTCGCAGGTTGAGGGTGAGAAACTCCTGGCAGTGGAGGAGCCACTCCACGGTGAGCTGGGCCAGCCGCAAGAGCTTGATTAGAGCTGGGTCCACGGGGCTCTGGCAGCGCTGACACCGCTCCCCGTCCAAGCTGCAGAAGGTAACGCCGGTGATGTGCTCTTGCAGGGCGTCTACATCCAGCTGGCTCACCACCAGGTCGATGTCCACAGCATTGATCCGCCGCCAGTCCACGCTCTCCCTGCGAGGGCGGAACTTGAAAGGCAGGTTGATGGAGGCTCCGCTGGACGGAGTCATGCTGGGTGCAGGAGCAGAGTGGCCGGCGTTTACAGAGGGGTGGCTGAGAGGGGAATTCAGGAGGGAAGGGATCCCTGCTGATGAGTGGGTCCCTTGGGTGTCACCGGTGAAGGGGTAGTATGCTCCGTCGTGAAATGGCTGAAACAAAGAGCACAGAGATTTTGAATAGCCAGTTAAAGAAGATGCAAACCTCATTTCATATCAGCAGCCATAAGAAGAAAGAGATTCAGAGAAGATACAGCATCTGGTGTGTGTTGGCAAGGTAAAACAGCAGATTCCACCACTGCCGATTCCATCCCAATCTACCTATGATGCTGTCGCCGTCCTGACGCCGTGCTCTCCTTACCATCATCGACTGGTTGTGCCTTCGCGGGGGAGAAAGAAATAGAAGCACCGTCGTTCCTCTCCGGTTCCGCCCCCTTTGCAAGCAGTCGCGCCGGGGCAAGTTACCATGGAGACAAGAGACGAGCGTCCCTGTGGAGAAAAGTGTTATCAAAACACTGGCTGCAATCAGCAAATGTTTCCTTACAGTGTGTGGGAGATGGGCTGTGTCCTGTGGGAAACACAGCAATGCGCCTGAAAGCCCCTCACTCGACTGAATCTGTGTAAAAAGCTAATGTACCTGCGAATGAGCATGAGGAGGTTTTTACGGCAATGGTTTCCTTGCCAACTGCGAACGCCGATAATCTCTCTCATGTTGGGGCAGGCTGTTTATCCCTTTGCTTGACCTCAACTTAACAATTGCACACATGCTTGAACTTGTCTGCGCAACTATTACAAATGTATTTCTAACACGTTAATGCTAATGTAAAGTATAAACCCGTTCACAAAATGCCAGGAAGGTTAAGCGCTTTCAAACCCATTCTTAGCTAACGGACATGTTCTAGTGAACGGTGTTCGGCAAAACTTTAAACAGCGTAGCTAAAACTGAGTTATACATCACCAACATATGTATGTATAAGATGTATTTTCCAGGACTTTATTGAAAAGACTTACCTGAGGGTTTGTTTTCTTATGTTACAGCCTCTTGAAAAGTTTTTTTTTACGACGGGACCCCAGGCGTTTTGAGGGTGACGTAGATGCTGGTCTCCACATTCCTAAATCCCTGCTTGCAGAAAAGAGGGAGCCTCAAAGCTAACTGTGATGCAAGCATGAACTTCCGGTGAATACCTTACAAATAAAACGAAGAGTTCTTAAATAACATTCAGTGAGGCGTTTAATTCATAGCTAATAATGGACAATTGCAAAGCAGACACACGTGTCTTGAAAACATTATACCTATAAAGTTAAATAACTTTAAACAATAAAAAAGTGTGGGACTAGCTGTGATAATGTGGTGTGAGGTGAAGCCCCCTACATTTTTAAGCATTTACTAAGAATTATTCCTTATTCCTCTACTAACAAAGAATTTCTAAACAAAGCACTTATATACTAATAAAGGAATGGCTTATCTAAAGCCAGTTGAGTAGCACTTGAAATGCCTACTTATATGATTCTGTTTTCTTCAAGTTTGTATCTTCCTGGTCGAATGCACAAGTTTATTGTAAGACGCTTTGGATAAAAGCGTCAGCTAAATGCAATGTAATGTAATGAATTCTAAAATGTGTTTTGTATGCGGTTTGCAAAGAAGGACTATTTATTGAGTCAATCAATCACCTATCACAAAAAAAATTGAAAAATACTATGATGAAAAAAAATCATGCCCAACCATTACTTTGAGTGCAAATCGGCTCACTTCCGGTGGTGTTGGGGGTGTTGTTGAGTCGACTTGACGCAGCTCGCAGAGAGAGGGGGGAAGGGAGAAGCAGACCTCTGGGCTTTGAAATGGAGAAACGGGGAGTCTGAACACCGTGATGAGGGGGTCTGGGTTGAAGAGGGTCCCAACTTCACCTAGGGAAAGTCTGAAAGCTGAATAAAATGTGATTACAACGTTGAAGGCATAGCACGTGTGGAAACAACCATCAACACAGCTCGAGAGGGATGAAAGGGAAGATTTGAAAACACTTTGGCACGAGCTCCCTCTTGTGGTTAAACGTTTTATTGAATCATCATGTGAAATATGTTGGTGGAAAAAGTATTTTTGATCTTGTAATTGGGTAAAAAAAAAAATACCAGAGTCTAGGAATACTCTGTTACAACTAAACTAAAAGCCTTGCATTGAAATGTTACTCAAGAAAAAGTACAAATGTATTAGCATCAAAATATACTTAATGTACCAAAAGTAAAAGTACTCGGATTGGTCCATTTCAGAATAATATATATATATGATATGTTTTGATTATATGTATTGATGCATTAAAGCTGGTAAAGGTGCAGCTAGTTTTAATGACTTGGTTTACTGCAGGGTAGTCTCTGATATTGTAATATTATTAATCATAATAAGTGTGCTTGACCCCTCTATACAATCATAACAACCCCCTGCTGCATGGCACTGCTTTAAAGATGGGTAAATGACTCGGACCCTAATTTACACAAGTGATACAAAATAAAATATCACTAGTTAAAGTCCTGAATTTGTGATCTTTGTTATTTCGAGCCAATCACACAAATTACTTGTGATCTTGAGAAAACTAATCAAATCTATTTGTTTTTCCGTCATAACAGATAGATTTGATTAATTTTCTAATTTTGATTCATGCATGAATCAAAATTAGAAAATGTTTGAACCATACAGCTGCCGTAAAAAAAAACATTCACTTCTTTGTGAAATATTGGATAATCTGACCCCTCATGGGCCTAAAACGATTATTGATATATAAGAATGTGACCAGTTGAGGGGGAAATGAGCCCTAATTTAGTTTCCAAAATGTAGGTCCCACTTTAAAAATGTATTGTATAAGCTAATCAAACTGTCTGATGATGTCCGTCAGATGGGAGTGTAAAAAGTATGTATTCATGGCTGTAGCAGCCACCATGTACATTTAGTCACCAACGGAGGTCAGTAGAGATCTGATCTGAGCTCTGCAGACTATAGGCTATTATATGGAGGAGTGATGGCCGTTCCTCCCTCCTGTATTCCCTCAGTGTCAGAAGAAATACTGCCTACTGCTGCTGTGATGGAGAGCATCTGCAGGAGGCGACACACTCCCCGCTTTAATGGCCAGCACAATCAGCGGGGAACATCCACACACACTAAAGTCCGAGCACGTACACACTGCTGCTGCTTGTATTCAAGAACCAGTCCCAAATTGTTCTTTGGATGTTTCTTTTTAAGCATAAAATTAAAGATTGATTCACATTCAGGGCAACGCAGCTCGGCGCTGGCTCAGCACTAAAACAAAGTGAAGGAAAGAGTGAAGATGGGTTTTTTCTTTTTAATCACACAAGCTGACAAGAAACAGCCTGCATGGGCACGTCTCAGCATGTTGAACCCTCCGTCAGAGTCCCACTGCTGGGAGAAGCCATTTCCTCGGCCAGTCCCCAGACAGCTTCAGTCGAGTCCTGATAAATAGAGATTTTAATTCCTGCGAACAGGTCCTGTGACTGGCAGGATAGCCTGAGGCGGGGGGGGGGGCCTCGCAGGCCGCGTTCACTGTAAAGACAAGCAGCACATCACAATGAGGCGAAGTTCAGCTAGGACTATACGCATGATGATCTGCTTGTTTCTTCCTTCCGCTGCAGCAGGCCGGAGCCGTGATGTTTCCTTGAAAATAAAATCCACACTTTTTTGATAAGAGTTTACCACAGCAAGAGACACGCGCGCGGGCAGAGAAGTTGCATTAGTCATGCAGTAAACAAGGAGCAGGGGTGTGTGGAGGAAGAGGAGCGGACCTCTTGAGATGAGCAAGCACTACACTCAATTTACTGCTTGATTTATGAGTTCATTTCCTGCGTGAAGTTCTCAGCGGGGGTGAGGTGGTGTATTTTCCCACTATAGGTAGCTGTGGCTCCACTTCCCTATCCCCCATGAGACCCACTCTCACCACTCCGGGCCTTAGTGGGACTATAAATAATGGCCGCTGGAACAAGTACACATTGAACAAAGAGAGGAGAGGATGCCGAATCTTTATTCATGAAGGAGGTTCTTATCTTCCCCTGCAGAGGACGAGATGGATCTAGACCACATTATCCTCACTGTGTTCCTGCTCTCAGATAAGCATCCACAGATGTTTTGATGCTGTAAAGGTGAAAAGAAACCTTGATACTCTGCTTTCTTTCATCCGTGTGCACATGCAGTTCATTACCAGGGAAGGATGCATTCAAATAAAGAGACTTTTATCTTTTAACATTAAAAAAAGTTGAGCAAGAGAGAAATGCTGTTTAATTGATTGCTGCAGAGGTTTTCTAATACTAATTCAACAGAAACACAGGTAACTCATTTACTGTAAAATAAGACAGGATTTCAGATAAGGGTGCTTGTCAGTTCCATGGGTTTTAGTATACACGACTAGAATCCAGACAAACGAAGTGCCAGCTCAGCAGGACCCTCACCACTGCCGCGCCAACTTCAAGCCGAGCGGCATCCAGCCTACAACTGCCCACCGGTTTTCATCTCAGACACTTTGTTGTCTATTTTCAACGAGGCAGCCGCAGAGGTCACAAGTGGTGAATCAGCCTTGTGGGAAGGAGAGATTAAAGAGCGATACAGGGGGGGGAGAGAGAGAAGCAACCCACTGTTTCCTTTCATTGTCCCCTATGAATGTTACACATGCAGGTCAGAAGAGGTACCAGCACCAAAGAATTATATATAGCAGACAAATGACGAGGACCGCAGTGCATGGTTTTCTCTCGTCCTCCCACTGAGCTCCAGGTCCAGGCGAATCAGAGAAGCAGGATCCTTAGGAGGAACCCAGGAAATGCAGAATATGCAGAGATGATTGTGTGATGAATGCGCACATGGGTATTACTTAACTCAGACCGTGTTGTAAGAGAGTGCCAAACCCTGCACATTTCCTCGAGGAGAATCAACATTTTTCACATGGTAGCCATTTTGATCTCCTTCCTTCAACTTGTCCCCCAAACTAAAATGTTCTACGGCATTACTGAGCAGCGAGAAACGAAGGCAGGGTTGAAGCTTGCGTGATTTAGAGGGGCGAGCAACGATCATCATAGGATATATATCTGTCTCTGAGGTTTATCTGCTCCAATCCCAATACACTAGTGTATTACATGTAAATTATGTTAGAACACCGCAGAAGCTGTTATTAACAGGAAACCAATAGGATGAATTTAATCTCACACTTTATCAGGCGCAGCTGAAGAAAAACCCCTCTTGTTTTGACATTTAAGAGAGGCATCATTTCTACACCATTGCTCCCTTGGTTTCTAGCTTAAAGCGTCTAATTATATTTCCCTTTCAGTATTAAGTTACAGGACAATTAGCGCACTGCTTAAACTGCTTTTAATATACCTGCACTACAGGAAGAAGTATATTAGTGTGAGTTATTTTCATGTGTTAACCTTCCTAGCAGCCATGAATTGTGCTTTATTTAGCATCCAAATGTAGGGCTGCGAGTGGAAGTCATGTCCTTCTGGACTGGTAGCCCTATTAGAAACCAAATGTTACTTTTGACAGTTTGAACAAATGAGGGAGAGCGCAGGAAAGGGAAGATAACTGTCGCTCGCTTTGAGCCATGGCAGCCATCCAGTACGGGCCTTCTTTGTATTCAGCGAACACCTCGTTTTTGTGTCAGTGTGGGACGAGAGAAGCACTTAACGTGACATTTGGAGATGCTCGGAGATTCTCTCTAGAGGCTAGAGGGAGGGGAACAGAACCAATGATGTTATCGCAGACATGTGTTTTAAATGCCAGGAGGGGTGCTTTGCCCAAGAGCTTTGGTCACACAGAATAACCTCTGGTCGTGCACCTCTTGTGCCGGGTCTGGGGCTCACGCTAAGCTTGGTCTGAAATGGTTTCATCTCTTTTCTATCAGATATGATCTTTTAATGCAGAACAATCTCCTTACATTGTACATTAGGGCTGCTGTTATCCTCAGAAGAAATCCACACACGCGCGGAGCATTTTAAATAGTCCGCCACAGGACAGGACACACAGCTTTATGAGTGGGCGACACAAGCTTTCTGGGATTGCGAATCTTAAACAGATGGTCGTAATACACATAGTAACTGTGGATCACAGCCATTTTAAAGACTTTCAGAGCCATGAATAATGTCCAAAATCTCTTTTCCATTAATACCAGACTGAATTCCTCTTATTGATGTGGGTTTATCCGGAAGGGACCTCCACAATAAGGAGACATGCATATTTAACAGCTGAAGAAAGGTCAGTCTGTTGGTATGGAGGCTGAGATTGAACTAATCAATCATCATTTGTGTGTCAATTAAAGCAAAGTGTGTACTTGTGACTGGATGCAGAGGATTTTCTTCAAAAATATGCTGTGTCAAGCGAATCCCTGCAATAGGTGTCTGGATGTTTTGCAATTCAAATGTGCAAAATTCATCCATCTTACTAATGTATCTTTCACCGCGCCGTGTATGGTTAGCATGTGTACTTGTGCACAAAGTGTTGTAGCGCTTGATGCAAGGTCTAGCGACTCAGCCATAGCCTCCGATAAATCAGACGGGGAGTTAGATGTATGGAGATAGAGCTGCGTGATGAAGCTGCTGTAAAGGAGCAGAGTTTAGGAAACAAGGTTAGCAATTCATCACCAGATATTCCTACCGAAAGATCCGGAGAACTTCCACGGACTCCTTTCCCCCCATTTGTCTCGGCTCCTTCCTGTGGGCTCTTTTCTGCTTCATCACAGCCTCAGACACCTCGCTGAGCAGTTTGCTTTGAAATAATGTGGGAGGAGAGCACCGCAGAAGCATCACAATATTAACACTGTCACCGGTGACAGTTGTGGATGGCGAATTGGTTTTGCTGGTAAAAGCCTGCCAGAGAAGTGATTCCATTTGATCTGCAGTCACACCATTTCTCTTCATGGAAACACTCATCATCATTTTACCATTTCATCTTGGACCAGTGCAATTTGCCAAACGCTGCTTCTTTTTCTCACTCTGCCACGTGCTTGTGTTCTGTGTGTTTGCCCAAGGAGGAATAATCCATTTTGTACATTTCTCGCCATCTGAGGCCCCGTGAATATGTAAGGCTTTGATGTTTGGTTGTCTAATGCAGTTACCTAAGCAGCTTGCCACAGCGGCCTCCCAGAGAGTCTCCCTGCACGCTTCTCCCTATGTCCTGCAATGTGTCTGGATTGCGTAAATAAAGTATCCTTTTGAAGCCTCTCTTCGCTGCCTCTCTGGGAATGTGTTTTCTGCAGATAATGACTCCTCTCACCTCGCCCCAGGAGTGCAGCACACATCTTTTTTTGTCATTCTTTAATTCTTACTCGCCTAACGCTGCACATGCTGTGATATGAATTCAATCATCACACATAAGTACACGTGGCAGATTTGGCCACACATTAATGATTCCATCTCTGTTTTCTAATACAACAAATAGACCCTGCCAGGTATGGAAACCCGGAAGTATAAACAATGCTGAAGGCCGGTGTTGTGTCACATTATGCCTCCCCGTCATGAAATGCCCCCCTTGTCACGGGAACGCGCATTTCTAAATGATACGTTTACGCCTCTAAATGACACGTTTACACCATAGGTTTACACCTTAAAAAGATGTTTAAAACGAAAAGTAAACGTTCAGGGTTTTTATTAATGGTAATATTCAGACTGTGATGTTTAGTGGTAGCTCATAGTCTGATTCTTATGGTTTAACTTTCGCTCCGTATTTGAGATGTCGAAATTCATTCGTCACTTCCTTTTCAGTTTTTGTTTTTTTTAATCTTTTTTTTATCATTATTGTTACGTCCTGTCTGTATAAACGTGCTTTAAAATGTATTGTTTAATTTTACATAGTTGTCATCTAATAATCAAAATATGTTTACAAATGTTACATAGTCTTTGTCAGCATATTATTATATACGCTATGCGTACAAAATAAAAGTGTGACATTCATGAAACTTGCTCCATTTATTGGTGCCAGTCCTAGAACCATACCCTGAAAAATGCTTGAGGGTGGGATTCATAGAGACCTCTTTTGGGGGGGGGCATTTTATGACAGGCCTGGCCATCACGATATGCCCCCCCCTTGCTATCTTCCAAAATAAAAGTGTGACATTCCTGAAACTTTCTCCATTTATTGGTGCCAGTCCTAGAACCATAGAATGTTAGTGGGAAATACATTAGAGATATTCTATTATCATAAAAAAAATCCCATAATGCATACCTTACATAACAAGTATTTATTGTTTTCTCAGATTTGCTGTGACATTTGTCAGCGGTGGTACCACCACCAATGTGTACAAAGGCCTCCAGTGGACCAACCGTACTCGTGCCCTGGATGCACATAATGCCCCGAAGGAACCATCATTAACTGTCATTTCAACCAATGCAACTATTGTTTGGCCTGTCATAAAATGCCACACTTTTATTTTGTAAGATAGCAAGGGGGGGGCATATCGTGATGGCCAGGCCTGTCATAAAATGCCCCCCCCCCAAAAAAGAGGTCTCTATGAATCCCACCCTCAAGCATTTTTCAGGGTATGGTTCTAGGGCTGGTACCAATAAATGGAGCAAGTTTCAGGAATGTCACACTTTTATTTTGTACGCATAGCGTATATAATAATATGCTGACAAAGACTATGTAACATTTGTAAACATATTTTGATTATTAGATGACAACTGTAAAATTAAACAATACATTTTAAAGCACGTTTATACAGACAGGACGTAACAATAATGATAAAAAAAAGATTAAAAAAAACAAAAACTGAAAAGGAAGTGACGAATGAATTTCGACATCTCAAATACGGAGCGAAAGTTAAACCATAAGAATCAGACTATGAGCTACCACTAAACATCACAGTCTGAATATTACCATTAATAAAAACCCTGAACGTTTACTTTTCGTTTTAAACATCTTTTTAAGGTGTAAACCTATGGTGTAAACGTGTCATTTAGAGGCGTAAACGTATCATTTAGAAATGCGCGTTCCCGTGACAAGGGGGGCATTTCATGACGGGGAGGCATAATGTGACACAACACCGGGGCCCTTTCTCATTTCATCAAATCCCCCTCCCCGACTCCTCGACTCCTCTGTCCTCCGGTAGTGACCCGGAAATGAATTTTAGCGCGCGATGTTGAAGGACATCCCATGGCTGAAGTCGAATAGTCCATTTAGCTTAGGAACCTTCCTAAAGGAGTGAAATGACCCGGAAGTCCCTCAGTGGCAGCCATGATAAGTGCCGTTCGAATTCTCTAGAATGATGAGAATGATAGGAAAGGAGGTTTCAAACTTCCTTTATAACCTCCTTTAGCTTAGGAACCACTGGACCTCCCTAACCGACAGGAGAAGCGAAAATGCTGCCCCACAATGCCTTGCAGCCACAGCATTTGCCGTCACTCAACATTCGGCCGTTCACGGAAACAACCGATTATGACCGATAAATTATATCATGAAAGTTACGGTGCTTATTAAGCATTTTAAAACATAGGTGGTAAGTTGCCAAAGTGCTTTGTTTTGAACGTTCATCAGTATTATAATCAAAGAGAGAAATATGAACGTTAGTTTTCACTGAAATTATCAAATAAAGTCAACATTTCAGTCTTTACTGAGCTGTGTGGGGTTTGTTCAGCTTTTAAAAGATGTTTGAATGGTGATATACACAGTGACAGATGTTAAGGACTAACGTTTATAATAAATACATTTGTATTGATTTTAAGATCTTTAGAATACAATCATACGTATTGGGATCATTGGTATTAATGTGGACCGGAGGGAGAGGGTGACGAGCATAAGTTTCACTTTCCTTTTTTATTTCAATTCCAACTTTGGTCATGAAGAATCTGTTTCTCTGTTGTCCACGTTCATAAAGCAAAGCAACAGCATCAGAGCACGGTGCAGAGTCTCTAGATGAGTTTACAGTAGTCCCTCGTTCCTATTAAACATCCATGTTGTAGTCCGCTGTATAGAAAACTGTGGTTTCCATAGTTTCCCCACAGCAGCAGACGCACACAATGACGTCCGCTGGCGCATCATAAACACGTCGGATAGTGAAAGTGCATTCGGATTCTCTAAAGTACCGCAGTCTCTTCTCCTAAGTCCTTTTGAATTCTCCTATCCACTATCCCTTAACCCCGTGACGTTTCACTCAGAGGTCAAGGAATAGACGATAGGGTTAGAACTTAGGAGCTGATTTTTGGGCTATTCGACTGCAGCCCATTTCTCTAAATGCACGTCGAGGACTGAGCATCGAGCATCGAGGAGGCTCTCTGGAGGAGCTCTAACCGAGGATACACTGATGGGTCCTCCATGGTCCTCCACGGCTCCTTCGCGGATGCATTTCCGGGAACAGAGATGTTTCAAAGAGTCGTGACGCACGGTCGGACTTATCTCAGCCAATGACAGCTCTGCATGCATTCCCTGGATATTATTTTAGAAACTGCTTTCATCGCGACGCGATGTTTACAGAGAGAACAGCTGTGAGGTCCTTGCAGAAAGCAGAGCAGTGTGTATAATATATATCGCTCAGTATAACAGGCCTACTCTCTTTATTTGCTTTAGTTTAGTAGATATCTACAAACAAAGAGTCGATATTTTTCTAAAACCATTCAGTGCTTCACAATAAAATACACAACGGCTGTAGCCTGTTTTAGGAGCTGTATGTGCGTGTGTGTGTGTGTGTGTGTGTGTGTGTGTGTGTGTGTGTGTGTGTGTGTGTGGTACAGTGTGTAGGTGTGTGTGGTACAGTGTGTGCGTAGATGCAGCGGACAGACAGGTCTGTTGGTTTGGTGTCCTCTGCTTACTTTTAATACTTGTAAATACAACTTTTGGCCCGTAATTTATTTTCCTCATTGTAGCGACCAGAGAGAGGGGGGGGGGGGATATATCCAGTCTCTGATAGTGTTACGAGTTATGAGAGTGCTCTGTTTGATTCTGAAATTGTATTTATTTATATAAATATATACACATATATATGTGTGTGTGCGTGTCCGCATCTGTAGCCTGTTATTGTCTCATTATACCGCACTGTGAATGAATCAAAGTAAATATATAAGTCGTCATGAACACATCTGTCCACCAGACAGAGGCTGCTGTGCCTCCTGTCATCATTAATGGACGTCTCTTTAAAATGACCTCTCAGAGGAGAGGAGTTCTCATTTCTCTAACCGCCTGCTGCTTCCCCTCCTCTCTCCTCGGTTCCCCTCCTCGGCTCCTCCGCTCGCATCTCCTGTGGGCGGGACTAAGTATCGAGGATAGGAGTCGAGGAGGGGAGTCGAGGAGGGGAGTTCGAGAAATGAGAAAGGGCCCGGGACAGTTTCCAGGTGTTTACGTGTGCCTGGAATCATGTATGATTGATGACCAAATGCATGCGGCATGCAGTCTTAAGCAATGTTGCCGTAAACTGGCTATAAAATAGTGAACTATTGACTGCCAGAGTTATTGGGCACGGGCCCAGACAGCCCCTGACTCAGCTCAAAGGAATTGTTCACCTGGCACAGACTCACACGGCCGGGATGGGCCATTGAGGGCTATAATAGACTGAACCCCACAACAAGGAGGGGACATGCTTTAGTGTCGGCTGGCTCTGCAATACTTTCAAAATGTGTGTTTTTATGTTGTTACACAACTACAGTTTCATCTACTGGAGTAAAACAGGTGGATCCCTCCATCACACTGAAGTAACACTATAGGAAATAGATAACATTTAAAGCCATGTTAGATTACCATCCATACTTTTTATTGCAAAAACATGTACTTCATTAAGAATTTCTTTCAAATGTAAATGTTTAGTTTGACTTTTTGGGAATGTTTACCAAAGTGTTAGATGAGAGGATATTCTCTTATTTGTTAGTGGGACAATCCCCACAGGAGCAATTTGCGGTGAAGTGCCCAGGGACACAACGACATGCTGACTGCAGTGGGGTTTGAACCTGTGACCCCCTGATCCGAACACATACGCACAACCCACTGCGCCACACGCCCCCATATACGTGTCACTCACATGTATGCTAAACATGAAGCTACAGCAGTCTTTTCACCTGAACACAATTAAGTAGTTATGTAATACACAAAGTTAACAATGAGTTTAAAACTGTAACAAAACATGTTCCCCTCTAAACTAAATTAGCACGCTGTTGTTTCTAGAACACCATTTTAGAAGGCTGTTCTTTGTAATTGTTAGCAACGATTGCACCTCTGATTATCTGCCCGTCAGGTGTTTATTAAAGGTGATAGATATAACATCCTGATTATACAGATTTACGGGAAAAGAAGGCGCCTGCTCCTCTCTCAGTGAATAAGATTCAGGTTGTGAATAAGAAGTCGATGCAGAAGAAAAAAACAGTGTTTTGACAATTAAAGTTCAAAGAGGAAAATGCCTTGGCAGTCATCGACCTAATTAAACGTTTTGATCCATGTATTATCACTGCTTTGGTAATATGTGAGTGCGGAGAGGTACCGTCTGTTAACAAAGCCAGGAAGACAAACTAAGAGAGCTTTGGTGACTGTCAAATATTCTATTTATTTATTTTTGCCTTGATCAGAACTCAGGTTCACACACATTTAAATTCAGGGATCCCTTTGAACAATATGTCTCCACATCAGGAATGAGTTTGACTGAAGGAATGTTAATTAAAAAGATATTTACCAGCCGTGTTTGTACAGCTCTTGCTCTTGTCATTCCTGTGTGAACGTGATTACTTTAATGTTTGTTCTCTTATTTGCTGCACGAGCTTGTGGATATTAGCATAACAGCCTTATCTTGAATAAGCCAGTGTTACATTTATTCATGAATCTGAGCAATTTATCTCTTTCAATTAAACGCTCCGATTAAGAAAGCTGAGCCCAGCAAATGTTTTTTTTTTTAAATCTTTGGGCATTTGGGTTTCCCTTAGCTTACTGATTCTTGTCAAACGTTCTGATGAACAGCAAATTCATCAAATTAACATGCACACAAACGCACATTAGTCGTAAATGTAGAAATGGATCTCTAAATGTGTAAATATGACTTGACATTAACACATTTGTTGTTAATCTATTTTTATGTGAATACAATTGCTTTTTTTGCAGAGTTAGTAATGTTGAGAGCTTCATAGTATGAAGTAAATACTTAAAACGAAAGTTAATTATAAATCATATATGATTAATCATATTCTTGTATGAACCCATAATGAGAATGCTTCTTGATGGTTTTTGAATATGTATGTATGCTTACAATTTTAGTTGTTGCTGTTTGATAACTTTGCGTTTTAAAAATAGGGTGTTGAGAGCTTCATAGTATGTTGAATACTTAAAACGAAAGTTAGTTATAATCAAATATAATCAATTATATTCCTGTATAACCCACAATGAAAATGCTTCATATTTGAGGTTTTTCTATATTTACAGCATAAACAAAACAAAGTGGTTTGTTAAGTTGAGTGTAAGACCTATAATGATTTATGCCCTAATCTCTGATAAGAGAGTAGGCAGGTTCTTTCCTCTCCTCTCACAGCAGGGAGGGGGGCTCCGGACTTAAGGAGAAACACATTGAGGCCTCAAAAAGGTGGTTATGTCATGGCCATAGAATATGTCTAGTCATGTTTTGTTTTACACAAACTTGGGAAGGTGTGTCTTATGCTAGAGCCAATAGAATATGTTGGTTGGGTATAGAGGAGGTGTTTGTGGGTTTTCTATCTGGTTTTTTGAGCATAAAAAGACTGGCTTTTTTGGATTTCGGGGGAGAGAGGGGGAAACCCCTGGTATACTCTCTCCCGGTAAGCTCTGGCCCTCAGAGCTGGGTTAGATGGCTCTCGGTAAGGTATACCCGGAAGGCGTTGTTAGGACGTACGGGGATCTTATAACTAATAGTTAGACTCTACCTGGAATGCGTAGTTATTACATACGGGGATCTTATAACTAATAGTTAGACTCTACCTGGAATGCGTAGTTATTACGTATGGGGATCTTATAACTAATGTTTAGATCGAACTGGAAGGCGTTGTTAGAACGTACAGGAATCAAATGAATAACACTATTCAGATCTACCTGGAAGATGTTCTTCGGACGTACGGGAAGCTTAGATCTAATAGTATTATTTAGGTATACCCGGAAGGCGTACGCACGGGAATAAAATGAATATGAATTAAGGTTTTAGATAAAAAATATAACCCCAGCATGATATGTTTTGTATGATTATAATGTGTTAAAAGGTAAAGACTCTGTATTGGTTTGGACCTATTTTTCTTCAAATAAACTGATCTCACCTTTTGGATTGGGACAATAAAAAAGAAAAATGTGCTCTCCTCTCCTGCTTCAAAGGTAAGACTGCACCCTGCCACACACACGTAGGTAGGAACACACCTCATTTACTGATACCAAAATCCTTCGGGATCGCTTAAACAGATTAAAAAGAGTTGTCTGAATAGAAGCAGCAGTTAATTGAACCTGGTTCTGCGGGGAGTTAATAGAGGTGAGATCTTGCTGATGTTGGTGGATCTGAGCCAAGCAGTAAACTTACATAGACTCAGTAACTTCGGTCAGGTCAATTAGTAGGTCAGAGTAATTTACCGGAATAAATTATCAGGACCTCACCTAGAACTCTAAACAGTAATGAGTAATTGAAAATGGCTCTGTATTTTTTTGTAATAGTTTGTTGATATATATTAAGATTGTCTTATTGAAGGAGCTCTAATATTATACCAGGGCCCCTTTAAGCTAAATCTTTTTGGGTTTAGACAGAACAGTAATCACAAACCCTTTTGATAATCAAGTCATCTTAGTCATTAATAATGCCCTATTACATATACGGGTACAACTATAAAAGTTCAATACAAAAACTTCTATAAACCTGAACTTCTACTTGTATAGCACCATATTGGAAATGAAAATGATATCCTTACATTAAATTGACAAGTGTTAAATTAAATTAGACACGTGGTGTATTTTGCAGTGAAATTGCACAGTAGGCTGAGAAAGTTGACCTTAACATTGGGGTACAATCATAGACTGTATATATTCAGGGTACAATGCTACCATCAATTTCGAGGAGGGAAATTACAGTCATTTTCCTTCTGACATTCATGTAGCGCCTTGATTCAGCGTCTGATGGAAGTGACAAACAGACCCTGTTTCTAGGAGACGATACACTTCCGTCAGTGCTGATGGGAGACAGCAGGAAACATCAACCCAGCCTCAAAGCTTCAATTACCTGCTGGAAAATGCAGATTGTATCACAGGCCTCCTCTCCAATGTCCTCGCACTGTGGAGGAGATTAGACCAATCTGGGTTTGTATCCGTGGAGCTGCCGAGGTGCGCTGCATGGGCCAACAGCTTCCTTTTCATCGGGAACCAAGTGGAGAGAGTGTCCCTTTTGATTAAGGGTTTTGGACAGGGCTGTGGTGGGGGGGCCCGGCACAGGCTGGCGTGGTGCACTGCAGGTCTGAGGGCCCGCCTCCCTGTGGTGGAGAGTTCACAAATCTTCAGTCACACACGCCACATGGAGCCCAGGCCAGAGTTGTCAGTTTACAGAAACCAAGGATGCTCAATGGCATCTAATAATATGATCACAATCTAAATGGAAGTGTACATTTCTACCGTGACGCAAAGGAGTACTGACTGCTCCTTGGTCATAGAAACATATTGTGAATCATTATTTAAAATATTCAGAGAGAAAGATTTAAAGTGACTATACCTACTGTTTGAGAATAGAATTGGGAGGGATGCAACCCCTCTTTAATGGTCACACATGCAGAGCACACAGCACACACAGTGACATGTGTTCTCTGCTTTTAATCCATCCTATACCAGGAGTCTAGTACTAGGAGCCACAGTGGGCAGCTATTGTACAGCACCCGGGGAGCAATGGGAGTGAGGGGGGAAGGGGGATGTCCGGTGCCTTGCTCAAGGGCAGCACGGCAGGGCAGGAGGTGAACTGGGAGCTCTCCAAGTAGAAGTACATATTTAGGTCTGGTCGGGGACTTGAACCGGCGACCCTACGGCTCACAGTCCAAGCCCTATTTACTGGGCCACTGCCGGAGGATGTTGATCTCAGGCTGCAGTCGGATAGTTTAAAAATCAGCTCCTAAATTCTAACCCTATCGTCTATTCCTTGACCTCTGAGTGAAACGTCACGGGGTTAAGGGATAGTGGATAGGAGAATTCAAAAGGACTTAGGAGAAGAGACTTTACTTTAGAGAATCCGAATGCACTTTCACTATCCAACGTGTTTATGATGCGCCAGCGGACGTGTGCGTCTGCTGCTGTGGACTACATGGACTACAACATGGATGTTCAATAAGAACGAGGGACTACTGTGAACTCATCTAGAGACTCTGCTCCGTGCTCTGATGCTGCTGCTTTGCTTTATGAACGTGGACAACAGAGAAACATATTCTTCATGACCAAAGCTGGAATTGAAATAAAAAAGGAAAGTGAAACTTATGCTCGTCACCCTCTCCCTCCGGTCCACATTAATACCAATGATCCCAATACGTATGATTGTATGAACTAAAGATCTTAAAATCAATACAGATGTATTTATTATAAACATTAGTCCTTAACATCTATCACTGTGTATATCACCATTCAAACATCTTTTAAAAGTTGAACAAACCCCACACAGCTCAGTAAAGACTGAAATGTTGACTTTATTTGATAATTTCAGTGAAAACTAACGTTCATATTTCTCTTTTTGATTATAATACTGATGAACGTTCAGAACAAAGCACTTTGGCAACTTACCACCTATGTTTTAAAAAGCTTAATAAGCACCGTAACTTTCATGATATCATTTCTCGGTCATAATCGGTTGTTTCCGTGAACGGCCGACTGTTGAGTGACGGCAAATGCTGCGGCTGCAAGGCATTGTGGGGCAGCATTTTCGCTTCTCCTGTCGGTTAGGGAGGTCCAGTGGTTCCTAAGCTAAAGGAGGTTATAAAGGAAGTTTGAAACCTCCTTTCCTATCATTCTCATCATTCTAGAGAATTCGAACGGCACTTATCATGGCTGCCACTGAGGGACTTCCAGGTCATTTCACTCCTTTCGGAAGGTTCCTAAGCTAAATGGACTATTCGACTTCAGCCTCAGTGTATCTGTCCAATGCTTCCTTCCTTCCCACACATGTCAAGAAGAATATTTTAAGAATGTGGTCCGCGTGAGCGCCCCCTAGTGGTCCGTGAGTATATTGGTAACATTTCACATTTGAAATAAATAAATACATTTAAGTTTTTCGATCTCTCGCGGGAATATCTCCGCAATGGAGCGAGCTTAAGTTTTCGATGTGTTTTTGGATATTTGTGGAGTTAGGTGGTCCGCGAGTGTTTTTTTATTGGTTAAGGGGTCCTTGGTATGAAAAAGTTTGAGAAACACTGCTCTAAATAGGTAAGGCAGAAAAAGTAGCTAGCTTAGGTAATAATGTGGCTACAATGCTAGCAGCAGGAGAAACCATGCATGATTCCTAAATATGACTTATTTTGTTCTATCAACGATGTTTAAGGTACAGTGTTAGTATGGGTTTTGATTTTTTGATTTTTATTCCA
Source organism: Pseudochaenichthys georgianus (assembly GCF_902827115.2). Lineage (NCBI taxonomy): Eukaryota > Metazoa > Chordata > Actinopteri > Perciformes > Channichthyidae > Pseudochaenichthys > Pseudochaenichthys georgianus. The sequence goes on from NC_047504.1 coordinate 5,103,170, forward strand.
ATGTTCCAAACTTTCTGCTGCAGCCGTTTTGGTTCCCCATGCTTGGGTGTGTGCTGGATTAATTTCTCGTTGTTATGACACTTTAATCAACAAGTGTATCGAAGAGAGACCAATACGCAGACTCCATAATCAGCTACAGGCCTATGGGAGACAGAAGGGGTCAGAATACAGACAGGGAAATGCAGCAACACCTGACAAACAGAACGTTATACATAGAGATGAACGAAGGGGCGAGCAGCTGCCGCGCGGTCATGTGACCATCCGGTGATCAGTGACAGCAGCTAGTGGGCAGGTGAGGAGTCTGACACCACACACAGAGGAGGAAGAGGCCGATGTCGCCATGACAGCACCGCCATCTGTACACCATGACAGCACATGTGCAGCCTCCACCTGTAGATCTGATAACGATGAGGCTTTGTCACATTTAAGAAAAAAAACCACTGCGACTTCCCTTTATGTATGTACACGTTTTACCATCTTCCACACTCTGTATGTGCCTTATCCTCATTTATATTCCACTCAATAACCTGGAGAAGTAGCAGCAAGAGGCAGATCTTTCTCGAGGCTGTTAAGTTTTGGATAATTGTTCATTCTCTAACAGCAGCTGGAATGCCCCACAGTTCTTTCCCCCCTTTAAATGTCCCGATTTCTCTTGTGCAGCAGTTTTACATGTATGTACTTCCCTTAACAGTGAAACTCCCAGATGCAAAAAGTGAACTTTCTCAGCATCATTTTAAAATCAATACTAATTCCAATAATACACACACATCTGCAGTTGCATCAGCCCGGGACCTCGCTGGAAATGAAAACAGATAAACAGAAATCCCAAAGCAATCCAATCATAATTTCCAGGAAGCCTCAGTTCCATTATTGGGAGGCCTGCACATTGTGGATGAGTCAGCACTTCCCGGGGTTATTTCTCATAAGGCTCACTATACGAGCGATCGGGACTTCGTAAATATCCCAGCTGCACAGCCAGAACAACACAAGGCTCGCTTCGCATGCACAAAGCATTCATGCAGATTCGTACCCATCACGGATTCTGCGCGGATTTTAAATCAGCGTGCCAGTTGTGGAAAAGGTTTCTTTCCCTAAATCATATCTGGAGGAGGAGGTAGCCTCGCAGGTAAAGAGCACGCTGACACGGGGTGTTATCGTCACCGGGGCAACACATCTAATACCCAGCAGTTCACTTCTGCATGGCCTTTAGAAAATGAGATATGTCTTGTGCTGACCCCATAACAAGTCCTTCCATGTCCCCACCTCAATAAGGAATGGTGAGAGAGGTGAGCCCCAGACTAAACTCCCATACAGATTAAGTCTGTGAGGGCAAAGTGCAGGAAGAGGATTGAATAGAATACATACTAAAGTGCATGCTGGTTAAATCCCTTGATGGAGGGACATTTAAGGCAACATAACAAAAGCTTTTTATCAGAAGCTTAAAGAGAATCCATTACTAAGGGATACATGTCTTTATTTCTTGCCTTTATGTCCATAGAGCTGTGAATGCATCACATGCTTAAGTCTGTTCCAGGGGATATGAGAACCTATGTGGGATGATGACGGAATTGCAGACACACACACACACACACACACACACACACACACACACACACACACACACACACACACACACACACACACACACACACACACACACACACACACACACACACACACCCACACACACACACACACACACACACACACACACACACACACACACACACACACACACACACACACACACACACACACACACACACACACACACACATTTCTCTCACACACGATGCCAATTATTGACTTGACATGTTGGAATCTGTCCATGGTGCTGAAACGACTCGCTGCTCGCCTGAGGATTAACTCTTTCCTGCTCGCTGCATGGGAACTACAATCCACTAAATCATGTTTTCACACTTTTAGACCTGCTTATTATAACTTATAACACATATGTTGACACCATAGTTTCTGTTTGCACTATGCAGATACACTAGGGTCAGTCCTGAGGCTTATTTCTTAAAATATTACAACCATAACAGCATTAAAATAGAACCATAAGGAATACACATAATACAATGCAGATCAGTTTGTACTGTATTTAGTATATAATGAATAAGTCACTTGTAAATAAATCACTGTTGTTTACATAATTTCCGCTTTAAGTCCCAATATGCTTTCTACATTATTGGAATTAATGATTTTCCATCAGCAGTTGTTCGAGGCCGCTCAAATTGCAAGTATGTGTGCGTGTGTGTGCATGCGCGTGCGTGCGTGTGTGTGATTAGAGATTCGATTGCGTCACGGGATAGGCAGCCGGGACAGATGACTGGCGCAGATGTAGTGAAGACAGCAAAAACAAAACCGGCAATCAGAGTTTTCGGTTTTCAAAATAGAAGCATTGCTTAACGTGAAGGGGTTAAATAAACTATTTGATTTGACTAATTAGTTTCTCCTCTCTGGTTAATGGCTCGGGGTAAAAAACGTGCCTTTTCAAAATAGGTATTAGAAGTGTATATAACTTTGGATTATATGACACTTGAGAGCCAATTACATTTAGAAACATGTACTTGTTTAATTACATATGATATACAATGTCTGGGACTCCTATGACTATTACACACAATTAAGACTTAACATTAACAGATTTGGGCTTGCTGGATTCCCTGTTCTCCAATAAGAATAATGCTTTGAATGGCAACCTAGAAAACATTGCATCCAAACTAGGAATATTAATGTGAACCCACTTTATTTGATTAAGTTAGATGTGATCTCAACAGAATTATGTTGCAATTACGACGTTTATGTGATGAAATGCTTATTCAGATTCCAAATGTATGTAATTAGAAATATTGCTTTATTGCAATTTGGACGAGATACTCATGATACGGTTGTTGTTTTCCTGACTAAATAAAAAATTGTGGAAAAAACGAGATATTTACCTTATGTATCCGATTTGTAAGGAAGCTGCTAAATGAGACGATGTGTGCGTAAAGATGTTATTGTGAAAGTGAAACTATGTGTGCGTAAAGATGTTATTGTGAAAGCCCTGACCGGAAGTCCGTGTGTTAATGTTGTCCAACTTGCCTCTCCTGGCTCAGATAGCGATCAGCAGTTGACTCTGGCAGGACAGCCGAGCCTGAACGCTCCTCAGGCGGGGATGTGCCGTTTCGTCGTGACGTCTCCAAAGGTGCCAGTGTGACATATTCAAGGCAAAAGATGCATAAATGTTCCAGGAAATAATTGCATGTTTAGCGTGAAAGCTCCAAGTTTCAGACCTGCTCTTGTGCGACGCCAGTCAAAGCACTCCTGCAGGAGATGTTTGCGCAACTCCAGATTGTGAGGGACAGGAGCACCGACAGTGAAGCGGCAGGATGAGACCCGGGGGAGAGGAACAACACTCGGACATCACGTTACCGTTTGTGCCGGCGGCGTGATTTACAGTTTTCCACCATGGAGGAGAAGTTCAACAGACTCATCTTCATCCCCATCGCGGCGGTGCTCTTCTTAATGATCGGCTACCAGTATGTGTGCCCGGCGGACAGCAACACCTGCTACTTCAGAAGTGACGACAAGGGGCTCTTCCAGCGGTACTCCTCCGGGTTTGAGTTAGTTTACCCGGAGCCGGAGGCGGACGAGGACCTTCCCTCCAAAATAACATCCAAATTTAACTTCACAGAGCGGAACCTGGACAGGCACGTTGATTTCAAAATCCGAGGGGATGATGTGATGGTGTTCCTGCACATCCAGAAGACCGGCGGCACCACGTTCGGGCGTCACCTGGTGAAGAACATCCAGCTGGAGCAGCCCTGCGACTGCATGGCCGGCCAGAGGAAATGCACCTGTCACCGGCCCGGGAGAGCAGATTCCTGGCTCTTCTCCCGGTTCTCCACGGGCTGGAGCTGCGGGCTGCACGCGGACTGGACCGAGCTCACGAGCTGCGTGCCCACCGTGATGAACAAGAGGGACAAGAAGAGTGTCCAGAAGAACAAAAGGTGAGGCTGGGAGCGGACACAGCTCAAGCCACTTACTAAACACATAAGGCCATTCACTCATTCATTTACTTGCTTCCTCACTTGTTTACTCACTCATTCACTTCATCTCTCACTTAGTCAGTCTTTATTTCCCTCCCTCACTCATTTGCTCATTCCCTGTTTTTCACTTATTTACCGGCATCATCCATTATTCACTCACTCACTCGCTCCCTCCCATTATCCACTCCCTCACTAAATCCACTCCCTCACCCAAACACAATTGCTCACGCACTTGCATAGGTTTACGCACAGACCCATGTTCTTAATGATGAGTGTTGAATAAGATGTAGAAGTGACGTGACGCAGAATCCTTGGAGTAATTGAAACGATTAGTTGATTAATTAATTAATCAAGTGACCGGACGACAGGTTTCATAATGCGAGTGCCAGTAGATTACAATGAGCTGTTGAGCTTATTTTGCTTACCTCCGGGCACTAAGTCAAAGGTCTCTTCAACACTCATTTCTCCCTGGCTTCTCATTTATGTCATGTTCTGATTGGCATGTAATGCAGCACATACTGTAGCGTTACAGAACTGCAGTTTTAACACGTTCACCACACGGTCTGTCGACAGCCGTCTCCTGAGGGCACACTCCGAATCAGACAGGCCCTTCCTCCACCGAAGGTCCGTTTCCATTTCCTGTAATTACAGCCGTCATACAGCTAAGCTTAAGGGAGTAAATCACTTAAGAAGGGCAGGGTCCTCTAGGGTGTGCCGTGTTCGTGTTGAAGCCAATTTGGCAGTGTTGGTTCAGAGAGCACATCTCCATATGTTCCAGAGAGCGGTAAAGGGAGCGCCTTTGGAGAACCCTTCCGACCCATTAGCCTTCCTCCGAGGCAGCCATCACACTTAATGTAACGCTTTTAAATAGTTTTGAAGAGACGCCGCGGTGTGAGTCAACAACACTCGATATAATAGTAAGTGCAAAAATCATCAGGCATTAACATTGGAAGTTGCTGGCTGATTGCGGACGCCGTTTCCCTTCCAAATCTGGGCAGTAGTTTCCCGCTTCTAACGGTTGATCTAATCATTAAGGGAGGTGTTTAATGGAGGGTCAAGTCTCCACTCAGAGCCGATGATTAGACAGACTTATGATGCGACGCGGAGTACTCAGTGATAATGCAATACTTTATCGATCCGAAAGCAAACTACTTATTCTCTGGGTGCTTCCACGGGGAGGTCAGAGGTCACCGCAGCCCCTGAGCTGCTTTACAGATTCAGCGTCTTGCTCAAGGAGACGTTTGTATCTGCTGTGTATTGACTACAGGGATCATTCCTGGTTGATTTTCTTTCCACACTGAAAATACCAAGCAACCGTCCCGTTCTTTAAATGGATGATTAAATGAAGCCGTTTCAGATAAATGCGTCTGACTACACAGAGCTTGTTTTGCACTGTGTTGCCACCAGGTTTCATGTTGCACTTTTATCCGAGCTGAAAGGCTTTTGTCCTGTAGCCCTGGGCGATGTAGCCCCCGCACGATGGACTGTGACGCAAAGCATGCGTCTGTTTGTCTGCTAGCGCATTTCAGCCTAATACCAAATGTAATCTGATCTATTCCCTAACTTCACTCTGCTTCTGTAGATTGGAGAATTTCAGCCTTTTTAGAAGTTAAAAGAGATTAGTCTTTTTCCAATGCAACTATAATCCCCATTGCTTCTACCTGAGGTCCAATGACTTAGTCGTAGGCTGAACCGATTGCATGTACTTTACAAAGCACTCAACATTTTTTCCTTAGGCTGATGGCGAAACACAATCCAACTTAGTGAAGGCATGTTTTGAAGTATGACTCTCGTCTTATACAAGTCACATATAGCAATGGGGATGCAGACAGTGAAGGATCCTGGGAATGGATGACGCCCACACCTATCTGAAGGCTACATCCTACAGAGTCTTATCTCCGACTGTACACTGGTTTATTCAACTCCTACATACAGCATTTCTACATGCATACCAATAAGAACATTACATACAGAAGTACAATCCTCCATTGTCTGTTTCTTTATACTTCAACCTCATTATACACTCAATCCAAATGAACCACGCCAATGAAAGGGTTTTGGGTATTTCTCCAGTTTAGTTATTTCACTTCAAACTATGAAGAACAATGGGGCATTGACAAAGCTTTTATAGTCAAGGTTACATTCACTTCATCGCTTCACGCAGATGTGATGTTGGCCACCAGAACTGGACCCACCAAAAAGAATATTGTAACCATCTCTAGGGACCCACACATCTGGCCTCCCAGTGGATCCATAACATATTTATTCTACATGTAAAGATGAATATTTGACTCTTTGAGTACATGTTGTCCTGCTGGTCCGCTCTGTATACAGAAGCATGTGTCTGCCTCTGAGCACTCCATCGTCACCTTGAGATCACCTCTCGCCTACACACCACTAAATTCATCAACTACACATTATGACTTTGTTACACAATATATACGATTAATGAATTGATTATATATTCTCTCTACCTGTCTGCATAATAAATCAAAAATAAAATATGTCTTTGTTGTTAGATGTTGGGGTTGCTAACGAAATAAGTAATACATCTCTCCTGACAATGGCATCAGTTAATAGAAACAGATTTATCCGGATATATAACCACCTATAATGGCCCTTTTACATATCCTAGGCCGCTGATCATTTATAAGGATAACTATATTCACTACCAAGGTTTGCTGTTCCTTTCCTTTCCAGATACTCAAACTTCAGTGAACAACACATTCAAGTAGTATCTGGTAGGTGCGCCACTGGTCTCCTGTGGGGCTTTGGCCGCAGCGTGAGGCGACAGCATTAACATCGCAGCAGGATACACAACTGCCACACGGGCCTGATGTCAAACCTACTCCAATTTCCGGACTGCCCTGTTCGCCCTCGGACTCACACCGAGCAGTCAGAGAGTGTAACCTTATTACTGACCTCATTATTTCAGATTAGAGCGAAGAATGCAGGCTGGCCAACGGAAAGATCTGCCTGAGTCTAATAAGCCCGGTTCTTTCCAGTCACAGTTAAGGTGTTTTAGCAGTTCATTTGGCAAAATCACCCTATTACTGGGGACGATAATGGCATTAAAATATGCAAAAATATGCTGAACAGGTTTAGTAGTCACACAGGGATGGTGAAAAAGATGATTTTATCACATAGATATTCTGTCTTTGCTCAAGCTAAACCATTTCCCACTGAGATTCTTACTACTATATAAGGGAGAAACATCTAATTGCACGTTTTGACATGAATCTCCCCTTTTAGTCGCAGCGAGTCCGTTTGAATCCTCGCCCAACGAGAGCAGAGATTTCAGAGAGGAATGTATGTTATTCTGACGATGTCCTCCGTCTGATGCAGTCTCTTAAACGCTTTAGGCGTAATACCGCCCTTTAACTGTCAGCGTTGCTTTTGACTGTAATGTCAATCTTGAAGCTTACACCTCAAGTTCCTTCAAGCTGCTGACAGCCAAGCATTGTTGTAGAAACTCAATGTGACAAGAACACTGAATGACACAAACTATTCAACCTTCAGTCGCCCGGAGTTATATAAAACGGATTCCAGTGGATCTGCGATGCCGTAAAGCTATTAAAGCGTTTAGGGAAAGAAATGGCACGTTCCTCTAGAAATGAAAAGTTATAAGCAGTGAAAAGCATCCTTGCTCAAGGTGAACACTACTCTATGACACTTAGCTTAATGCCAAACAAAGCATTTAGGATTATCCCGTAATTACTTGTAGCTAAAAGTTAGTGACTTGGATTCCGCACATTAGAGCAGCATCTTGGTTTCACTGCAGCTCTGATTCGTCACTCCTTGTGGGTGGGAAGGCATGTACAGTACCCGACATCAGAGTTGTATTTTTGGCAGGGGTGAATGTACAGGTCTTTCCCTGTGCTGCAGCCTGATGCCGTGAGGCAGGCAGATATAAAGCATTAATGTCTCTTCAGGGAGCCTTTAGTCACCGTCCTGTGTGTCCTTACACAACACTGGCTTAGCGCTCTGAATGATGCAGAAGCAATGATATCAAATGTTAGCTAACGAGGTATAGATGTGTGTCACTGTATGTGTCTTCACACTAAACACAACATATCCTCACAATCCTGTCAATGACGTCTGGCCTAGTTAAGATACATGGAACATGAATTGGCATATTGTTATTTATACCACGGTCTAGAGTGCTAATATCACGGGTAATGTGACGTTTGTCTAACAGCAAAAAGGTGATGTTTTTGGTGTATAGTTTTAATTGATTTGAATCTAAAGATAAATAATACAATATATTGATAGCCTTACATTTCGGGATATTATCTAATTCCTTTTCTTTCCTGATTTTTTACTTTGAGCTTCCTGACACACATTTACACACTGCATTACATTTTCCTTTTTCTTCTTTTGGATTCAATTATAATGCATTTCAGTTATAACACCCTCTTTTTGGTACATTTTTAGCATTGGACACACTTTGTTGTCAGCATGTTGGTGGCGTCCTGCCGTGTTCATGTGGCACCTTAAGATACGAGAGATCTTTGTTGTGTAGAAGTAATTGAAACACTAATATTCCAAATCTGCATTTAAACCTAAACCATGAATAAATAGCAGCCTAAGCCCAGCTGTGCAGTTTATTGCATTATAAGGATTGTCTAAAACCTTGTTCTGCAAGCACTGGTGGATGTTGATGTTCTGTTTACAGCTTGTGTTGACACACTTATACAGTTAGTGAAGTCTTGTGGGAACATTTCCAAATACCCTGCTGGTAATTACCACGGTTGCTATGTGAAAACATTGTGTACTTGGCAGCAAACAACCAACCATTTGTGTCAAAAATACACACCTTTAGTTTAACACCACAGGCTAAATGCCCTACTTGCTAGAGAACTTGTTTGAGTTAACATACCCAGATTTAGTCAGCAGCTAATAGTACATGTGAGAAGCCAAAGACTCCACCATGTTGTCTTGTCACAGAGTTAATCCTATATTCCACTACATGGTTTAAACATTACATGTTAGACGCTTTGATCCACTTAATACTCAATCCCCACAGGAGCAGTTTGGGGTGAAGTGTCTCAGGGACACAACGACACTCTGACTGCAGTGGGGTTTGAACCTGTGCTCCCCTGATCCCAACACCAACGCACTATTCCACTGCGCCACACGCCTCCCAAACCTTGGTACATCTTGTTAACAATCCCACGCCTCATTTTTGTCAACTTGACAATGGATTCTTTTTAATATATGCTTCCTTACTTCACCACTATGTATGCCTTTATAATGACTTGCATGCATCTCACAAGTATGCACTTCTTGTGATTCTGATTGAAGTATTAACATTGCTCTCACAATTTCAGATACAATCTCATAATCTGGGAATGTTAAAATGACAGTGAAAGAATCAAAACAAATATCTAATCAGTAAAAGGGGAAACAATTCTGTATCCAAAAGTAATTATTTTAAAAACTAGATAAGGATATTCAATCATGATAACGCATGTTTTCTGGCAATTCAATTATAGTGACAAATAAAAAGTTAAAACGTGTGAATTAAAAGCTTTTTATTTATTTATTTAATTTAGTAATTAATTAAATAATACAGGCCTAGCGTCTAATATAACAATCTAAAATATCGCAAGTAAATAGTATATTATATTGTGTATAGCAGCAACTCAAACAAGAGGCATTGCCCAGGCCTTATCACCTGGTAGACACGTGCTGCTGCCAATGGCTGAGCTGCATCAAGCTCAATACTTTGTACTATTGTAAAGTGATATGCACCATGCATGTTGTTTCTGTCAAGTCAACCCCCTTCATGACACAGCGCAGCATGTCCTATTCTTGTGGGAAATGTGAGATATTCAGAGGATATTGGTAATCTCCACACTCCTTAGGGGGATTAGGGACAGTCGAAGACGACCGCTATTATACGGGGGAGGAGGAAGAGGGAGATTAATCCAGAAGTCCGGATTTATTCAGAGACCTGTCGACTGGATTGAAGATTTCTTTTTACGAAAGTGCGTTTGTGAGAGAGAGAGAGAGAGAGAGAGAGAGAGAGAGAGAGAGAGAGAGAGAGAGAGAGAGAGAGAGAGAGAGAGAGAAACGCTGTGCTAGAAGCATCGTTATGTGCTATCCATCAAACTGCCTCGCGGCTTCTGTAATGGGACTTTCTGTCGGATAAGTCATCGTGGATCAACTCCAGCAAAGTTCTTATCTCTTTCATATGATCTATGTGCGCCTTATATAATGTATACGGAATATACAGTAGCATGCTACTAATTCACAGTGAAGGACACATGCTGTAAATCACTCACCACTTTCAAAGACTCAGTGCCAACATGCTGCAAGAAATCCTACAGCACTGGTTTCAAACCTTCACATATTGCTTAAAAGTGAAAAGACTGCCTTTCAGAAATTCCTCAGTTGTTTGTGTGGGTAGATGTGACCTTTGCAGAGTGCAGTCTTCCATTTATCCTTTCCATAACTACATGGACCTAGAAGACTGGCTGACACCTCACAAAGCTGCAAAGATTAAGATGTCAAGGAAAGGTTAAGGCTAAGACGGTAAAGCTGCACACGGCAGGCTGTTGGATGAACACCACGATGTTGTGGGTGTGCTTTAAGCTAACTGAAAAACACCTGAAACGTTGTAATACTTAAAGATGGAAGAACCTGCCCTGAGAAGAAGAGTGTATCCAACGATGATGGATTTAATTTGTTTATATGTATGTTTTCTGCTGCTCCTCCTATAGTCTATCACCTAGTTTTCAGTAGAACCACACCTTCACACCGTCGCTGCCCGGTTCTCGGTTCCCTTGTCTGCACACCAGTCTCCCTGGGGCTTTTCCTTGATCGCCTAAAATAGCATCTCATATCTGCAACCAATGAAGATCACAGTGCAGTCTCCTCGCTCATCATTTCTCTCTGTAAAATCACCTGATAGATAACGCCTGTTTTCCCTTTAACTGGGTTATGTTGTTTGACATGAACGAATGTCACGAGAACCATGCCAAAAAACGGAATAAGTGATCGGGATGGGTGATAAAATAAATCAAATATCACAACATTTCTGATCAAATACACGTTGAATTTCAGAGGTGTTAGCATCGATTACTAACCTTCTGATATTCCTACTGATAACGAATCATTTGAAAGGGACCCGGGAGTGTCCTCTCTTGTGTGATAGTGATCCCGCTGAGATGGATGAGGGGATGGATATCATTCTCCCTGTAATTGGCAAACCGACATTAAATGAGTACAGGAAAGAGAATCAGAAGAGTGAAATGGATCCCGCTTGACCTCCTGATATGATGAGACTCCTCTGTCTGGGCAGCTTCACTCCCTCATCAGTCCAACATCATTTAACATGCAGACCTGCTGTTACTCAATCTGTGCCATGCTTCCTTCCTCTGCTCTGTCTAATAGCTCTTCCCATGTGTTACTCTGTAGTTGTGTTCACGTTGAAAACATTTCATCTACTTCGCCAAATGCAGCGTTATCAACAACATCCTTCCTGGAGAGAGGCTCATTCAACACTGCAACAACAACATTTGAAGGAGAGTTTGGGGTTCATTTTTGGGCTTATTTGGTGCCAAATTCTGTTATTTCTTATATGTATATCCCATTAGAATGACATGTAATATCCATTGTCCATAATCTAAATTAAAGTTTGGAAAAATACATTAATTAGGCATTTAAAAGACAAACCCTAAACCAATCTGCTGTTTACTTAAAGGGGACCTATCATGCAAAATGTGCTTTTGTACGTCTTTTATACATGAATATGTGTCCCCGCCCGGTGTGTCAGGGAACTCACCAAGTGTCAGAAAACACAACCCTCTCTCTTTTCCTCCGTACCCAAATCTCTAAAAACGGGGCTGCAACGGAGCTGATTATTATTTAAATGTTTCTGACGTCAGAAAAGGGGTGCTCCGCCTATAAGGGCAACTCTCCACCTATCAGGGGAATGAGAGACCGCTCGAAAGCGCTGGAGACGCTGTAGTACATATGCCAGGCCTGTAGGTGGCGCTGTAGTCTGCCACAACAGCAGAATCAGCAAAGAGCAAATAGAGCGAAATGAGGCACGGCTAAAATGCATGATCTGTTTGGTATTTTGAAAAAAAAACTTCACAGACATGTTTTATATAGGTATGGCCCTACAATATATGTTTAAAATATAGCATGATAGGTCCACTTTAACCCTGATTTAATTGACAGTGGCCTTATAAGCAAACAACCCCTCAGCTGATGTCAGATTAATCCAGATTAGTGTTTGGAAAGTGACATCACAACCACCTTTTACAGACTGGGCCTCATCCACCAACTAGTGCAAAAGAGCTCAGAGGAACAAGCACACATCCTGAAATCTCAACACGAAAGAATAATAATAATATATACTCAAGAAAATTGGTTTTCAGAACCTTTCACAAGTTCCTCAATTCCATTATTTCATGATGAGGTGACCAAGATGCCAGCAATGACTTTAAAAGAGGTTTCATTTGACAGTGTTTTTCCTGGGTGCTTATTGTCTTCTGTTGGACGTGTGAAGCAGGTATTATCAATAGCAGAGGAGCATTTAAAAGCGATTTATTTTTCCCCTAACCGTAATTGTCTGTTAAAAGCAATGGTTAAGGAATCCCTTGCTGACACAAACACCTTTAAAATGGATCCGCTCCAACTGTGCGTTATCAACACCCCGACTTGGTGTGAAATCGATGTGCAGCCCTGTGCTTGTTCTCAAACCGGCGTCTTATCGAAACAGCTTCGTGATACTTCATTGACGGCGCTATTGGAGCAGTGTGAGGGAAGCGCCTCAACTAAAAGCAGCATGATGTATTTTCACCTTGAAAGAAGATGAAATAAACAAGATTGTTGTCGATCCAGACGCTTTTTGTCGGGGGCAGCATAAATAGTTTTGTCCTTGATGGTAGTGAGTGAATTAACAAGGCAGATATTGATCTTTCGCCGGGAGTTTCCTCTCTATTATCTGATGGTGATTTAGAGAGTGAGAGAGAGACAATTGGCGAGTGTGAGAGGGCGATCAATAGTGTTTTCAGGTTTGCCGTATGGAGAAAGGTGACAGGCAGCGAGAAGGGCATGAACAATACGCCGTATTGATCAGAGGCATAAGCTGATTTCACTTTAGGAACCTGATACCACACAATCGCTGCTGTGGGTCGGCCATGATTATGCCATCATGTGTTGATCATAAATAAACTAATAGGTTATGATGGACTAATGGGTAGGAAAGAATTATCTCCACCTTTACCAGCTGTCAAATAAAAATAAAGTACATTTTATAATTATAATCCAGTGATATAATATATATTATTCTGAAAATGCACAATTTATTTTAAGTTAGGGTACTTTAAATATAGTTGGATGCTAATAAAGGTGTACTTTTACTTAAAGGTGGGGTAGGGAAGTTTGAGAAACCGGCTCGAGATCGCTAGAATTTGAAAATACACAACCGGAGAAAATCTGCCACTTCCTCACAGAGCCCCTCCTCCAACACACACGAACGCGCACATGACCAATGAGGGCACGAGATAAGTTTCTGCCCCGATGGCAGGCTGACAGGCAGGTAGGCCATCCAATCCGTTTAGCCGGCCCGGCTAAACGGATTGGATGTACTTTTTACAGCGCCACGGCTTCTACAGATGAAATCTTTTATGGATTTTTGGTCAAAGCACTTAAGATATTCATTGCTATCGGGATGTTAAGAGCATTCCATGGAATATAACAAAAAGTGTATCTCGAGCCGGTTTCTGAAACTTACCTACCCCACCTTTAAGTAAAGATTTCCATTACATTTGCGTACCAAGAATAATTATTCTTGACCTTCATAATCTGACCCTGCCCGTGTCCCTGACACGAGTAAGGAGAGAGCTTTGACATTTGCTGCTCTTTGTCAGTAGGTCACGATGAAAGCACAGACGGGGTTTCATGGACACTTATTGATCGGGCCGTCTCGCGGTTAGCTGTACAGATAGATGATAGGCACAGAGGAGGAAGAGCCTGAGCTGTTTTCCAGGAAGTACAACAAAGGCCGCATTGTGAGGCGCTTGTGTGTGTCCATCCATCTCCTGCTGTCCGCTCAACCCGCTGAAAATGGCGGGGTAATTCACTTAGCCTCACTGTGGACGGCCATTATCTGTGGGTGGTGTGTCTGTCTGCGGGGGGGTTCTGCCATGATATCATCATGGCACTCACTTAAGTATAAATCACAGCAGAGTGATATCTGCCGTCAGGCGATAATTGCTAAATTGCGGACCTTCAAAGGCCCTGCACTCTTTGCTAATACAACTTCTCTCTGTGATAATCACATTTCCACTTTAGCAGTCAACTCAAAACAATCACGGCAGTACAGAATGTGAAAGTTCCGTATTTAACATCCAATTTACAGCACATTAAGTATGAAAGGACCCACAATTTTTTTCCGTAAAAACGACACCTTTCCTAAGCATATACAATTAAATCATCAAGTCCTTTCCTGTAGTGTGTTATATAGGTTCAATGTTATTAAACAGTACATATATTATATTTTTCAAGAAGCTAAATGGTTAAATAAGGGTACATCGTCTTAAATGACTATTTCATATAATTAAGTAGAAAGGAAGGGTGTTACAGAGTCATTGGTATCAGTTTGTAATTACTAAACTGTTCAATAAAATCTTTTGTTTCTATTTTCAGAAATATACAAACTAAATAAAGTAGTATTATCAAGTAGTAAATCCAAGGGACACTGATCACTCTGGTTGCAGTTTCTAAAAGGCAGCATCGCTATGAAACGCCCTTGAATCTGAATTCTTTATAAAGCTGTTGAATGAACGCTTCAAGGAAATAGGCAGCCTTGAGGAATGAAATAAATAAAATGTCGGCTTTTTATTTGGGCTTTATATTTGGTTGCTGTCTCTGACATCCTAAGGTCACAGCACGCAAGATGAACATTTTCAATTTCCCTTTTATCGATGTTTTAGTTTTGAAAAACTTTTAGAAAATAGCTGAAATCCTCCCTGCGCTGACTCCTGACTCTGAATTCAATAGATAAAAGCGGAGAGTTGCGTTGGCTGGTTGAACGGTTTTCGCGCTGCACTTTCTGAGGCGTCTTTCGTGGCAGATCAGAACGATGCAGAGGCACGAAAGGTGCTGGAGACGGAAAAAAGTCATTACCAGAGGAAGCGTTAGCAAATTGGTGTGACAAAGACAAACATAATTGCACATATGCAGGATGTTAAATGCTCTAGCTGTTAGGTTTGCAATGCTTTCTATTTCATTATCCTCTAACACCCTCAGACGCACTCAATGATGTTTTTTATTTGCACCCTAATCACACTCTCTGTACACCTCATACTTCCAGCTCTGTGGTATTTTTTCAGTTCATATCTTCTTCTTTTTTAACAGCAGCAGGATATGAGAAATGTGATTTATAGTTTCATCCTCCTCCACTTAGTCGAAAATGTGGCTCAGACAGTTTCTTCAACCTCTGTACTGTAATTCAGTTGAAGATGTTGTTCTGGAAAGGACGGTTGAGGCTATTTTGCTGAAATAAAGTTCACATCGTCCATGCAAAGGATAACAGTTCATTTATATTCTCTGCTCAGCTAACCGCCTCTTGATAATAGCTTAAGAATAAGCAAACAGACCATGGATTGTATCAAAGAAGTGGACATAGTCACCGTGATTTCCCACATTTCTTTGTTTACTACCGTTTTCAAGCCTCAAGTTTTGCACGTGGCCATCTTGTTCTTTTGGTATTTCAAGAACTACGAGAGGGGGGCGCAACTGAATGAAGAACGAGACATTTTTGGGCAACCAAAACATTTCCTTTCAACACACTGTGTCAGTGTTCAGGTTGTCATGTGACAACACCCATACTGAGGACACTGGGAGCGACCTGTCAATCATAATGTAACACCCTTAGCATCTTTAGGTCTCATTTACTAAAGAGACCTCATGCTGTATCGAACAATAATTGAATCTAGAGATTGAGAACATAACAAATGTTAAGAAAATGTTTACAGAGATAATAAATCAAGTAAGAAGTAGGGTCATTTTCTCCTAGACTTTTAGAGAAAATGCAGGTTTAAGGCCATTTCCCAATGGCTTGACTTTTCAGATCTGAAGGTAAATAACTTTCAGGAAAAAAAAGGAATCCCTATATATATATATTCCTAACGTACATTATCGCCATTTTATCGTACAATTGTTTTTGTCTCTCTGCAGGAATTTCTACTACATCACGATGCTACGCGACCCCGTGTCACGCTACCTCAGTGAGTGGAAGCACGTGCAGCGCGGGGCCACTTGGAAAACTGCCCTCCATATGTGTGACGGCCGCTCCCCCACCGAGGACGAGCTCCCCGCCTGCTACAGCGGGGACGACTGGACCGGCGTGCCCCTGATCGACTTCATGAGCTGCCCTTCGAACCTCGCCAACAACCGGCAGGTGCGCATGCTGGCCGACCTCAGCCTGGTGGGCTGCTACAACATGTCGTCGGTGAGCGAGCTGGAGCGAGGCCAGGTGCTGCTCGCCAGCGCCAAAGCCAACCTGCTCAACATGGCTTTCTTCGGCCTGACGGAGTTCCAGCGCAAGACGCAGTACCTGTTCGAGCGGACGTTCGGCCTGCGCTTCATCCGGGCCTTCACGCAGATCAACAGCACGCGGGCCGCCAGCGTGGGCATCAGCGAGAAGGTGCGGTGGCGCATCGAGGGGCTGAACGCTCTGGACGTGGAGCTCTACGAGTACGCCAAGGAGCTGTTCCTGCGGCGCTACCAGTACAGCCGGCAGAAGCAGCACCAGGAGGAGCGGCTGAGGCGGTGGCAGGAGAGGCAGCAGAGGCAGCGGCTGCACAGGACCTATCTGTCCGAGCTGTGGAGACTGGGAGGAGGAGGAGGGGAGGAGGAAGAGGAGCAGATGAAAGGGCTGGAGGAGGTAGCTACCACCGAGGACTACAGCAGCCAGGTGGTGAGGTGGTGAGGAGGTGAGGAGGACGCCTGTTTGATTCATCGTGCTTTACTCTCCTCCCCAGAATCTGCCAAATCCTCCTGCCCGCATAGCTCATTGTTGGACTGCCGAACGGTGTCTTAATATTTATGATGGATGTATTTGTCATGGCAACATAAACATTTTGTATTTTTGTTTTCTATGGCTACTGTTGGGACTGCAGATGTGAACTGTGTTTATTTATTCATTAGCAATTGCTTCTAATGGTCTCAAAGTGGTGAAAACGTTTCTTAAAGTTCGCTAACAATTATAAAAAAAGGGACTTGAAGGATCCTCTGTGTAACGTGTGTGATCTCGTGTGTTGATCAGTGCAATTCTGTAGTTACTCTGTTGTGTTTGGCTTCATAAGAATATCAAAGCACAAACTTGGCAATAGTCTTTGGTGTGTTTCTTTTTCTTGGACTGCGGCAGTATACAGACCTCGCAGGAAAGGTGTTCAATGGAAATAATGCAGTACAGTCACGTACATTTGACTCTGGTACGCATGTGTACATGAACGTGTTCCACCTTGCTTCTTTTTCACAGCATGTTCACACCATAAAAAATCTGAAATCTCCGTGCCCTGTGCCAACTTCTTCCATATCCACCACGCACGTATAGACACACTGACGCACATCGAGGGGAGCTGTCAGAGCGGGATTCAGCACTCCTACATCAGGGAGAGAGCATCAGTATTTCCACCATTAGGCATTGATCACAGCCTCTTGCTTCTAAATTGATCGTTTAAAGTTCAATTGGCCATGACTCTGGCACAGCAGAAAATAGAAGAAACCAATTGGCTCCCTACTCTTCATAATCTCACACACATACAGCACTGCTCTCCATTTGCAACCCGCGAGAAAAAACAATCCCTTTCAACACATGTATGCAGAAAGGAAATGTTAGGTGATGGAATGATTTATATTAATATTGTGTAATAGGCACTTCCCCAACACCCCGTGCAGACGTTTTTTGCTCGTGAGATGGAAAATAAGGATGAGGAGGAGATCAGTCAGGAGGTAGGGAAGGAAATGACTATGTCCACAGACAGAAATAGCCACTCCATCCCCAGCCGCAGTCTCCATTCTACTCGCACAGCTTGTAACAGAGAAAGATGAGAATTATATAAGCCTGTGATAATGAGGTTGCATGTGTACTGAAGCGCACATAAACGTGAACATTTTTTTACATTAATGCCATTTGATATAAAAAGTTTGATATTTGCACAGCTTGCTAATTGTTTTGTGATATGAACCAGAAAGCAGGATTTGACATATGGCTTCCAAGATACAGACAAATAGCTTCTTTATCTACGGATGTCTCTGTGTTGACAGGGGGGATTTGTTCCGGGAGGTTTGAGCTAGATGATCACAAACAGATTTGAGTCTTGGTAGTAAAACATTTTAGATATACCAACCTTGTGGTCCTCAGAGTTCTCTGTCCAGCAGCATTGAGCAGAAGCTAACGGGGAAGGTGAATGCTTCTGCAAGGAGAATTCTAAGTGCTCACAACCTCCGAGTCTTTCACAGATAGCTGCAGGAAGCGTTGTCGGGCTGTAAAATCATTTAACACACCGTTAGGGAGACAAACAGCAAAGCATGTGGATTGTTAGTATCTCCATCAAAAGTGCTGGGCACTGAGGCAACAAAAGAAAAACAAGTTCAATCATTAACACGAAGAATTTACCTCTCAAGAAACAAGTTAAATGATCTTTTGTGTCAATGAAAAACGTTTTGATAAGTTTATCTAAACAACAAATACATATAGACAATATAATAATCTATTATCTTACACATTTGACTTTTATGATTTTTGAACCAGGCAAAAATAATGTCAAGCTAACGCCTAAACGACTAAAATGAGCTAGCTACAAAACTACCTGTCTCCATCACTCAACTTAAATAAAAAAAATAGAATAGTGTTTTACATGTAATTTATTGTTTTTAAAACATAAAACATCTTTATCTTTATGGTTAAGAAACATAGGTTTAATGTAAAAACAAAGAAAGATAATATATTCTGTATCAACAAGAAATAAACAAAGATAAAGTGACTAGAAATAACAATAGCAAGTTAGCTAAATAGCAAAATAGCGTGTGTATACATTCCTTTTACAGGGGAAATTCAGCGTACTTTACATAAATAAAAACAAAAAGGACCGTCCATCTATATATAAATGATTATCGTGATTACAGCTGACAAAGGAATGCTAACTCACTTCCTGGTTGTATGACTAAACATTCTATCAATAGGGACAAACTAATCTATGGCATCATTTCTCAGGTAAATTATACTGACGTGTGTTAACACTTTACACGCACTTCTAACAGCTTTAATTTTAAAACAGTTTTATTTACATTTCAGGCGTTTAGATGAGTAACACCTACGTCACTTCCGGGCGAAAATTACGGCCCCGCCCACTTTTGGGGGAAAACAACGCTGTCATTTGAATGGCGGTCAATACAGATTCTGACGTTTTTGCCAATCCGATCAGAATTTTTTGAAAACCGTGAATTTTTGGATCTTAAAAGAGCTCGATATATGGTTACATTAAAATCAGTAGGCGAAGCTGTTGTTTCGCCAGCTGTTACTCTCATGAGCGAGGCAGAAATAATAGTTTTATCATGCCAACAATCAAACATTAAAACAAGTTACGTTGTTCTGTACTTCCTCTAAGAACAAAGGACAGTAAAAGAAGAGCTCTGTGGCTTCAGGCTCGATCGCCATAGAGTGGCGAAGTCACGCCCATACCATGTTACTTCAGTTTTACGACACTTTTATTTTTTTGACTTGCAAAATTATCTTTTAAATTGACAAACATCATATGTGTAATTCGTGGCACAATTCAAACGGGATCGAAAGATAATCTTTCTCTCTCCATTGACTTCAATACATACTTTTTTCGAAATAAGGTCCCGTGGAGCTCCCCCGGAAGGGGAGGGACTTCGCCACTATATACAAATGACAGCGTTGGTTTCCCCCCAAAGTGGGCGGGGCCGTAAAGTGACGTAGATGGTACTCTCATCTATGAAAATCAATAGCCTACTGCTATATTTAACCATATATCGAGTCCGATCGTCGATTTCCAATAGCTTAATGTAATTGTTTGCCTGACTGGCCATTGTAATCGGGCTCTTTGAGCCGCCAAAAATCCACGGTTTTCTTACATTTCTGATCGGATTGGCAAAAACTCAGAATTTGTATTGACCGCCATTCAAATGACAGCGTTATTTTCCCCCAAAAGTGGGCGGAGCCGTGCTTTTTGCCCGGAAGTGATGCATTTGTTACTCTCATGTATACAACTATTTATTGTCTGTGGGAAGCACACAATGGATATCATGCAGCTTTCCCGACATTGTGTTTGAGTCAGAAGGCTTAAAGTAATTCCACAAAAAAGATGGAAGTCATTCTGGCGTTGGACTGTCAGAGGTCAGCCGGCATGTCAGGGCCTGCCTGGCTGATGATGGCCAGGTGGAGCACTGACCTAACCTTTGTCAGCCAGTTTTCAGGGTAAAAAGTGCTGATGAAGGCCCTCCTAAACTTATCCCCTGACAGAGTGTACAGAGCCAGGTTAGAAAACGTGTTGACACCAGCCAGAGGCCTGGAGATAATATACACTGCATGCACGATGCGCTCCACCGTGCATGACGTCGTTCTAGTATCTATCCGCAAATTACGCAGGATGTGATAAGGCAGGAAACACACCACAAACACCACCAGGATCAACACGGTCACGCGCCGCGCGCGCTTCCTGAACGGACTGGACATGGAGAGCCCATTCCTTAACTGCTTCACGATACCGACGTAACACATGGATACTACCACAAGGGGGAGTAGAAATCCGATTGCAGTGAGCAGCCTGCCGTACCAGCGCAGGTGGAGAGGTATGGCGCTAGCAAAGTCCAAGCAGTAGGTCTTGTTGTTGCGTTTATCCAAGGATATCATCGTCAACATTGGTGTGACTTCGGCAGCAGTGATGATCCAGACGGCTGTGCACGCAACTATTCCCCAAACCTTCTGCTGCACCTGAGCGGCCCTCAGAGGCTGAATCACCACCACGTAACGGAACACTGCGAGACACGTCAGGAAGAGGATGCTCCCGTACAGGTTGAAATGAAAACCAAAGCGCACAAAGCGGCACATGAAGTCACCGAGGGTCCACGATTCCCCGTTGCTGTAGTAGTAGACCAGGAAGGGCAGACTGAGCACGTAGAGGAGGTCCGTCAGCGCCAGGTTGACCATGATGATGCTGCTGCTCTTCCAGGGGCGCAGCTTCGTCAGGTAGATGCCAATGGCAGTGATGTTGCCCACTAGGCCCACCACAAAGATGACGCTGTAGCAGACAGGCAGGTAGTAGCGCTTCATCAGTTGGTCGACAATAGTGCAGTTGAGATGTTCTTCGTAGTCGAGGATGCTGGCTGCCATTGCTGACTTCTGTTGACTGTGAACATATTTTACAAACCGCGTTACAATTATAAAAAAACACAGCAAAATGTTTCTAAATGTTCATTATTGGAAGTTCTAGCATGGGCCAAAAGGGAACCACGATGTCCCTTTGATTTTGGAGCGGATCAGAACAATTTGACGAATATTTGAAATATTTAGACCTTAAGAAAAGGGTATGGAGTCAGATTTGGGTCAATATTCTAGCGCGTAAAACAAGCTACTCACGAGCTGAAAATGTGCTTTTACACGCGCATAAAATGACCCTCGCACGCAGATTAAACCCCCGCGAGCGGCTCTGCGCCCGCGAGTGGCTCTGCGCTCGCTCACGAGAGAAACAGCCTTCTTGCTCGCTCGCGGGAGTGTCAGCCTCGCGGAGTCTGTCTTTCTGGCACTTTGGGGCGGAGCCACTGGACTTTGATTGACAGCTGCAAGGAAACCCGGGGTTGCCAGGTTTGATAAATGCCTGAACTACCAAGAGCCGAGGAGAGACGGCAGCAAAATCAGTTGGACGAGATTGAATGGTAAAGTTGTCCATATGTGTATATATAATTGTTGCATTTAAGTGATATATTGGTTGTAAAAATGTATTTGCTTGATACAAAAGAACATTCTTTATAACCAATTGCTTTATTATCACGCATTTGTAATATTTGTATGCTAGAACTTTTTGTATTCTTTTTGAAAAATAAAAAATAAATAGCTCACTTGTCATTCATTTTAATCCTTAATTATCCGTCCAACACTGAAAAGGTGGTCCTTGTGAAGAGTCTCATCACTATATTCCCTCAGCTGAAAGTCATTTACAACAATAGTTTGCTGAAGATTAAGTTTGTTTTAACCAAGGTATAAGGTTTTTTTAGGTGTGATTTTATGAATGATCTATTCTGTCAACATTTGATGAATTAGAAAAATATTAATGTTTTTAAATGTTAACAATTATTTTCTTAATGACATATTGTGCTAATGAAATCCTTGTAAATAAATGTCCAATGAATTTATTCTTGCATTCAATTTTTTTGAATAAAAACCATATCCACCACCTGGTACTTCCAGTAATCGTCATTGACACACAATGTGCAGATATAACACAATCAAATGTTAATTCTGGTTAAAGAAATATAACACAAAATGTGCAGAAATAACAAATGAGTGTGTTCATCTTGGTTACACATTTATGACACACAATGTGTAAAATGTGCACATTGTGTGTTAGGGGCATGTAACACATTTTGTGTGTAAAAATGATTTACACATAAATAAACACAACACGTGTTGTCCCTGAGCACACTCTGTAGGTGTGTTGAAATTCAACACATGTTGTGTCATATTTGACACATCCCTTCTAAGAGTGTACAGCAGACAGTAGCTAGCAATTTTCGACAGATAAAGCCCACTCAAAAATATATTGTTTTATATAAAATAAATGTTTATATATATATATATATATATATATATATATATATATATATATATATATTAGCTGTACACTTTACGAATATAATAGTTTTTTATGGACAATTTTACCATTCAATCTCGTCCAACTGATTTTGCTGCCGTCACTCCTCGGCTCTTGGTAGTGCAGGCATTTATCAAACCTGGCAACTCCGGGTTTCCTTGCAGCTGTCAATCAAAGTCCAGTGGCTCCTCTCCAAAATCCCAGAAACTTTTCACGCGCGCGTAGACAGACTCCGCGAGGCTGACACTCCCGCGAGCGAGCAAGAAGGCTGTCTCTTTCACGAGCGAGCGCAGAGCCACTCGCGGGCGCAGAGCCGCTCGCGGGCGCAGAGCCGCTCGCGGGGGTTTAATCTGCGCGCGAGGGTCATTTTATGCGCGTGTAAAAGCACATTTTCCGCTCGTGAGTAGCTTGTTTTACGCGCTAGAATATTGACCCAAATCTAACTCCATAAAAGGGCCTTGGTGAAGGTCTACTCTGCGCACTTCAAGTGCCCCTCTAGTGTTACTTGTTCTTTGGTACAAACATATGCTTGATATATGAGATCAGAAATGTTGGTGATTAATCTCATAATCAACTAAAAGATCTAACTAACAAATCCCCTGTTCAAATTAATATGGTAACAAAAACTGGGACCTGCTTCATGCTCAATTTATTTGATCTGCTTTTCACAAATGTGGCCAATTTAGTTCAAATGAATACTAAAATGCTCTGCAAAGCTTCTAGAAGTTGTCTGGGTTCTTCATTATGAGTCAATACTGCAAATAACAGTACTTTGATTCAATGAGTATAAAAATGCTGAACAAATGATAATTTTTTTGTCCATTTGTAATAGATGTTTCCAGCATGAAGATTATCTGTTTTTTCCGATTCCAATTGGCCGAGTCATACATTATATGTTGTTGGAGGATAAAAAACAACGGCAGCGAACACATCTTCATTCCCTTTCCCTCAGCTGTCAGATACTCATTGGTAATTACCACTGGAAGTCACAGGCACAGAAACCCAGAGGCGAGCAGACTAGGAAAGAAACAAATAATCAAGTAAACTCAGTGGGAAAGAAGCAAACAACAGCTTCTTCCTTCTTCTGCAAACAGTCTGCTTTCTGAAAGCCACTATGGATTTGATGGAGCCTGTGGCAAGCTTTCTGTAATACAGTACATTCAATCTGCTCTCATTATAGAACTGGGGACACGTGCCTGGTGTTATTTACACGTGGCATATATGCACTCAGATTTCACAAGGCACTACTTGTACTACACTTTGTGAAAAAACAAGTTCTATAAAGTGAGTTTTATCCATGCAGAAATGCTGAGTGATAAAGGTTGAAAAACTGATATTTCTACTCACTTCTAGTTCCAGTGTCTACATCAGTGCTCACTCCAAGCCTTATTATGTTTTCTCACCCATCCCTCCGTCGCTCCCCCTCCGCCTCGCTCCACTTCCCTTCAACCCTTTTTCACACACGGGGAACTCCAGCAGGGTTTAGTTTTGAGCCCACTGTTGTGTGCTTCATATTGAGCCATGTGCACTGGTTTCCTGGTTGCATGCTTCAGCTGACAGAGCTCAAGGTTCGCTGTATTTACACAGATCGGGTTTCAGGTGAAATTGCTAAGAATAACGGGAAAACAAGTCCGACAACACAGACGAAGTGAACCCTCCAGTGAGTAACCTCAGGAGGTTCTTTAGAAGAGTTGTGACTTCTTCAAGGCATGTCTACGCCTTTAACAAGGGCAATATTTGGCACGGACATACCTTGATTTCGGATAAAAGTAATGAGGAAGTTTAGCAAGATGTGGGAAATAAATGACTGTGTAAAATATACGGTAGTGTCAGGCGAAAAATAAATAGCTTTTCGCATTTTGAGCATAAAGTTTACATGTTGATAATAAAGTCATATATTCTGAATGTTCAACAACAATACATTGTTCTCTTGCAAAGTGGAATAAGTTTTACAAAAAGTATAAACAAAAAAGCTGCAAGGGCCATAGAACATATTTCGCACCAGGGCCATAAGAACTATATTGGCAACTTTTTTGTCTTAGATTTTGAATGCCACTGACCTGGCTGGGGTCGGCAGACTGGACCAAAACAACGAGCTAAAAGGCGGATGATAATCACTTATTGATGAGAGGCTCTCCTGCTAAAGTGTATTGACAGTGGACTTGAGAGAAAGACACTAACTACTGCCAACTAGCCTCACATGCCTTTGTTTGTTTATGGCTGCCAATTGAACTTTGGGCTACCTTCTAAACAGCAGCCTCTCCATTTTAAGTCCCACTTCATTTTATTTCATTAACTGTATTCCAGCTATTTCAAATCTCTTGATCGAGTTTCAAACATAGACCAGCACAGTTCGACTTTCAGTCAAACAAGGTAGAAGAAAGTGAAACTATTACCTTACATTCACATTACAGGAGTTAATTATCCTCCTTAACACACCAGTTGTACAAATATTTGTGAACAATGATTGTCTAAATGTGGTGAGAAATCCTTCAACATCCTGGGCCATCACCTGGTAATGTAAGTGTTAAATCAACGATATTACAATGAGTCAGTGTGAAAGCATTAAAGGTCAGTGAGAGGCGAAACTGTGGAGACATACTTTAACTTCTCCACTCACGTTTCATGGTTCCATCTCTCGAACATGCAGTGAAGCAACTCATGGACACAAATGAAGGTGTGACATGTTTGAAGATGATTTTGTAGTGTTTAAATGTCAACACTTCACCTGCTATTAAGTTCCACTTCTCTGTTTACCTGACACTACAAAGAAGCTACAAATATACATCTTCTCTCGCTCCCTCGACGTGTCCCTTCTCTGATCACACCGAATCAGAAAAAGAAGCAGAAGTTTACAAATGTTTATTTTACAAAAGAAATGCTAGAAATGGAGTAAACAGAGTTCTATAGATCAATCTTAATTATGATGTCTTTTTTTAATACTGTGGGGATAGTGCAGTCTTTCAAGAGAAACTGAGTGTTAAAGAAAAGTGAATGTCAAAGGTCAACTCGACACAGAAATGTGAGTGCAGAAGATGAGACGACTCGGAGGCAGCGCTGGGGGATGAGGCGGGTGTCAGGAGGTGTTGGTGGGGGGTTAGGAAGAAAGGAAGTGCTTCTGTCTACAGTTTGGGCATCCTGGCAGCGTTGAGGCTCATGGACACACAGGAGGAGCCGGCGGCGTAGCGCATCTCCCTCAGCATCCCGCTCCACTGCTTCTTATCCTCCTCATACCTAACAAGACAACACAGTCAGATCTCCAGATGCAACCAAGAAAAACACGTCCACTCTGGTCCCATAACTTGAGAAGACTTACTGCCAGACGTCAGTGACCTCAGTGGGAGCCACCTCCTTGTCCTCGTTCTGAACCATGGCGAAGCCGCCCACGGCGTACAGCGAGCCGCCGTTACTCAGCAGGTTGACCGAGCTCCTCTCCTGGGGGAACTCAGTGTAGGGCTCCCACCTGAGGAGAAGCACCACGAGGAGAAGGTCAGGTGTGAGATGGAGCTGTACCACGGAGCAATTTCGTTTTTTTTGTGTGGCTGAGATAAGGTAAGGTGTCGTATTTGGGAGCCAGAAAAGCGAAATATTAAATAAATAAACAAGACATTTTTAAATAGATGATGAAAAATAAATATAGATGTCTTGATTTTATAGTGGTGTTTGTTTCCCTTCATGTCAATTTGTGGTTTAAATGACAGATAATGATTCTTAGATAATTAAGTCCCCTCTGCTATTCTTTATCTAGCGAGCTCAAATATTGCTACCAAAAGACTTAAATAATTAGTTAGCTCCTGGTAGCTATCAACAATGTCAAAAATCATTCGGAATCCACCTAGTAGAGGCTAATGTAAATAAAAAAGTTCACTAGGATTACCTTTGACATCAATTGACTGCACCTGTATCTACCTAGCTAGCAAGCTAAAGGGTTTATTACTCAACAATGGCATTTCATCATAAGTTAAAATGTTCCATTTACATAACAAAACCTATTCCTAAATGTATATAAATAAGTGTATTTTGTAACTTTGAAGCTCCATAGTATGTGTTGGCTCTGAGAGAAATTAGTCCACGGAAATAAATATGATTTTCAAATTTTCAACACAATTCCTCAACTAAGACCAGTTTCAACCCGAATCGTACTTGTTTGCTGCAAAGTCGTAGGTTTCACATGAAGCGATGAGCCCCTCCTCGTTGACCCCCCCAGCCACCAGGATCTGGTTGTTGTGGACAACGGACCCGAACATGGCTCTGGGGGTCGTCATGGACGCCATCTCCCTCCACTCTGCCTGCTTGTGGTTGTACGCAAACACCTTGCTCAGGGCTTTGCTGTGGAGAAAAAGTAGGAAATAAGGTTTATTTCGAATGCATTCTTTGTTAATGTGATTTTATTTCACCTTTTTTCTGAATATGTGTATGTTGTCCCAGCTTGAGACAATTTCATAAAAGGATAAAATACCAAAACTATTTAATCATAATGTCGTAGTAAGAAATAAAGTGCACTTTGCTGTAGAAAGATTGAGGGTGGTCTTTTTTGGAATGCCCCAAATTATATAAATTTGGAAAAGGTCAAGATTGAAATGAAAACTGGAGCAAACAACCTCAGACAGGATACGGCTGTTCATCTTTAAAATTACTTCTATGCTTGCTTTTTCCTGCTGATGGGAGTTTATGAATGTATTTACTTTATATGTTGGTATATTTAAGTGTCTACCTATGTATATCTGGAGTTTCTTTTAATGAAGGTGTTTTCTTCAGACATGCACACTAGCTTATTATTAGATACAGTGTTAAATCCTAAGCTTGACTTGTTTGCTGTTCATGTATCACTGCTGAGCGTAATGGAAACAGCTAAGATTACAGACATGTTGTGTTCGGTGGTTCTGCAGAGCCTTTAATATCGCTGCATTAATCAACAACAGGATCATTATTTTCTATTATGGTAATATTTCACATAGATTATACTGTAGCAGGCTAATTGCTGTCTACGAATGAAGTGCCATGCAGCCCCGCAGTCTGGCAGTATGATGGACCACAAACAGCTGCGGCTCACAGAGTAAGGTCACACGCACAGACACACGCACAGACACACAGACACACACACATACATATACACTCACTTGTCGTCAGTCTTTCCACCAATGCAGTAGACCAGTCCTTTGTGGGAGATGACAGCATGGCCGTGGATCTTCAGAGGAAGCTTTTTGGTCTCACTCCATTTCATCTTCCTGAAAAATTCATATTTAAAGTTACACTTTTACAATTTAGTTGTGCATTGATATTATGCTGCTCATAATACGAAATGCTTAATTGTTACATGGGTCTTTTTAACATAGCCAAATCAATCTATTTTTGTGATAAAGATTAAAAGTTCAAAAAATAGTTAAACTTCAAGAAAAAAAAAGCGCTAAGATTATTGAAAGCACCAATTAAGCAGGTGAGATCACAACAAAACACGATTTAAAAATAAATGAACACCATATTTATATTTTATATTTTTAATGGAAGCAATATTGTCAACTTTCCTGAAGTTAATTATCACCTTGAAACTCAACAAAGTGAAAGGCAGGGTGACAAATAGAGAAAAAAGCAAACAATGCTTCAGAACTAACTCAATATCGAAGCACATGACAGTGTCCAGCGACTCGTTGCTCTGGAGGTCTTTTCCTGCCACGGCGAACAGCAGGTTGTCGCTCTCTCCGATGTTGAAGAGGCATCTTGGAGAAGGCATGGGCGGCAGGGCGACCCATTCAGAGATGAGGGGATCCAACTGTGGAAATACATTAAAATGACCTCTTAGCACCCATTGGCTGTCTACATGTCCTGGTGAAGACAGGAATGGATCATCGTACTGCAGTGTATCGAATATGCTTTCAAATGTAAAAGCCTTTATCAAACCTTTAAGTATCTGTGTCAGTTAGGCCTGATAAGCAACAAGATACATCTATTGTTTTCAGAAGATGTAACTATCCCAGTCATTCTAAGGGTCATTTAAAAGGCAAAGCCGTTTTAGATGGTTAAGGACTGTTTGTGAGCTAACACTACAGTTATTGTTTTCGTGAAAACTCACAATCTTCTAAGAAACTACAAACTATGTTTTATCAAGAATAGTTGGACATGGTAATTTAAGAATTTGATTTCTTGCCAAGAGTTTGAAGAGAATATTTATACCACCATCATGTCTTTACAATAAATAGTAAATATAGCCAGCAGGTGGTTAGCTTAGATTAGCTCAAAGACTGGTGGCAGGAGGAAATAGCTAGCCTGACTCTAAATAAAGTTAAACACAATTATTTCGTAGAGCAGACTTACAGTTGTAGCTTATTAATTTACTTTTATCCTGATTATATATCTGTTTGATAAATAAAATATGTAAAACTGACGGAGCCATCACATGCTAGCTGTTGCTCTCTGCTACCAGCACTTTTGGTTAGCTAAGCAAGCGGTCTACAAGCTTCATATTATTTTAACTCCTAGATAAGACAGTAGTGTGTTCCCATCTGAAAGAAAGGGAATACGAATATTTCCAAAAGTGTCAAAATATTTCCTAATTCTTTTTAGTATCAAATGAAAGAAAAGCCTGGTTACCATGAAAAAGTAACATTGGAGGGGTAGATCTTTGTTTTCCTCATCCACAAACACTCCTCCAATGACGTAGAGCTGGTTCTTCTGTGACGCCAGGCTGACGTGGTTACGTGGCACCTGCTCCGACATGGCCGCCAGGAAGCACTCGTTCTCGTTGACGTCATACGCCACCGATGCGGTATCATTAATCATGACGATGAATTCGCGTCCGTACATGCCTTGTCTTCGGTTGTCATTCAGGAAACCTGGGAAGGGGCTTTCCTCCTCCTCTCCTTCCACGCCAGCACCTTCCTCCCCCTCCTTCTTCGTGGGTGTCTCTGGAAGTTTTCCCTTGAAGGCATCGCTGATGACCTGGAGCGTCTTCTGCAGCTCCGGGTCCGCCTTGATGATATCATCGGACTCTACTTTCTCTTGGAAGTACTTCTCCGGCAGCAGGCGGAAGCGGATGCAGTTGAAAGCATCCTTCAGGACCTTGACTCGCTCTTTGTCATAACGTACCCATGCCATGACCGCCTCAAACACCAGCTCCTCCTTCGCCACATTCAATGAGTCTCCACCGATGACTGCGAACAGTTCGTGGGCCGCAAGCTTGAGGAACTCATCTTTGTTGTAAAGGAGTTCGAAACGGTCTGCGACGTAGTTGCGTGCGGCCACAGCGAGTCTCGGACAGCTGATCACCAGGCCCATCCTGAAGATCGCCAAGCAGTTTCCCAGAGACAACTTCTTGAGAAGGTAGTTTACACAGACCGTAAAGACAGAAGGGATCTGGAATCTGTTGGCCACAGCAATTATATCCTGGACATTGTCATCGGTGAGGTCAATCTCGGCTGAGTAGAGGTACTGAACGACCATATCCAGGATGGAAGGATTGACTTCCTCCAGGACCACCTCCTTGGTGTTTTCCACCTCCTTCCCATCCTCTGTGAAGAAGATATCCCTGAAGTACGGGCTGCAGGCGGCCATGATGAGCCGATGGCAGGGGAAGCTTCTGTCGCCTACCTTCAGGGTGCAGTCCACAAACTTGTTCTCGTTAAGCAGCTCCTTCAGCCCATCCTGAAGCAGGGTGCTCTGAAACAGGCGCAGCTCTTCCTTGATGGCGTTGGGGTCCATGGTGTGTCACTGGGGGGGTCTGTGGAGAGAGGAAGGAGACGGCGGCCACAGGTCCTTTTGGCAGTCGGTCCTGGCTGGAAAAGGGAGAGCAGAGAAAAGGGTCCCCGAGTGAAGACCCTGCAATTCAATCCCGTCGCACTCTAAATATAGCTCCCTCTGCCCCCTGCCTCCTTCAGCTTTAGTGGAATCTGACTGGGCCAAGTCACGGCGCACTACAGGCCTCGGCTCGAGCAGCTGCTGTCACAGACTGAAAGAAGCAACTGGCTGCTCAGGCTGGGGATCTGCCATCACGACTCAGCTCCCAAAGTGTCATATGGCCGACTAACAGTAGAAACAATGCTGTCAAAACCCTTGAATAGCTCGCCACAAGCTGCACATATGACCGAGAGGCGGTTTAGAGCAGACGCTGTCACTTTCAAAAATATATGAATGAGATCATCCTTTCATTTAAATATGATTTTCATTCATTCATTTATTTACTTCCTTTATTCAGTCTGACACAGCCAAACAACTGATTTAGTCTTTACTTTGCAGTTCATATACCGGGACTAAGCAACCGAGACAGTTAGTATCCATCATTACGTCCCTATTACTGTCACTGATACAATTACAACCATTCCTTTTATTAATTACTTAAAACATTTTCAAAGCCTAATTTACCATCTTGTTATATCAATCAACATTTAAAATGTCCCAAACTTTCCATTTACAGTCATAAAAAAGAAAAGCAGCAGATACCACATTTGAATCGGCAAATTGGGTATTTTTCTTTAAAGGCCGAAGCGTGATCTAAATGGTTGCTAAATGATGTGTTTTTCGACACTTAAAGTCCACAAATCATCTAGTTTTTAAAGTCATGTTGAAATGTTGTTTGCTTTTACTTCTATAATATCTTATTTCTTACCATTTATTTTTCATTTCATACTTTCTTCTAGCACTTCACAGTTTGTTCCTTCGCTGAATCATTTGCTACATTTCAAAAGTCTTATCTTTTCACAGCATGGCATTATTTAAGTGAGATTGAAGAGCACACAAACATTGTGCTAAAAATTGACCAGTAAAGTTTGTGTGTAGCAGCTGTGTGCAAAAACAGGTGAGAGCCACACACACACACACACACACACACACACACACACACACACACACACACACACACACACACACACACACACACACACACACACACACACACACACACACACACACACACACACACACACACACACACACACACACACACACACACACACACACACACACACACACACACACACACACACACACACACACACACACTTCTGTCCACCAATCAGCATGAATCTTCCTTTTCCCTGTGGGGATTCCAGCGGTGTGGTTGGTTTTGTGTGTGTGTGTGTGTGTGTGTGTGTGTGTGTGTGTGTTGCTCTGCAGTTAAAACTTTTAAACCAAACCTCAATCGATCAGTGCTGAAAATATTTACTATTAAAAATAAATGGTATCAATTTGCTTACAGACATACATTTGAGAACAAAATGGTAAATCAGTGATGTGTCTGGATCAATAGGATCTTCTATTGTCGAGTCTTGTTTCTGTGGCCTGATAAAGTGTGAGGAGTGTGGAGAGTTAGGTAACATTTCTCCCGTGGGCAGCAGCACTAAAGATAGATCAGACTACGCCACTTGTCAAGGAGTGTCTAACGGGTCATTTAAGCAGAAGGGGAGAGCAGATTGTCTGATGGGTAAAGAAACGTTTTCTATTGATTTTTGTAAAATATTTAGGGACTGTATGTAAATGATCGGGGTGAACCCTATGTTGCTGATGAAGACATATTTCACCTCTTTGCTGTCAAATTCATTGGGTCCACCATTATCTATTTCTTCTACTGCATTAATCTAAACCTTTCTGCGTAGAATATATGCTGGTAGTGTTGGATTCATTGTAAAATGGCTGTGATTTAATGCGATGTACTGCATTGGTGTAATGTAATGTTTCCTTATAGCTGGGTAAACAATGATTTTCCATCCTTGGTTGGACATTTAAGATGAATACGATAATGGTAATATCTCATTCCAAACACTCCAATTTAGTTTAATCGGATTAATAATATACTTACATTCAGGGTCTTGGTTGGTTACAATTTGGCTGATCGTCAAATTGTCCATGAACTGAAAACGCATGCACAGAACTGATCGGATTATAAACATATCAGACCTTGAACAGCCACAATCAACATGTCTCGTATCAATAAACAGAATAGTAAAACAATTGGAATACACTTGGATCGTAATACAGTCTTACTTTTTATATAGCTGTTATCATGTTAAATGTATTTCAAATAATTGTCATACGGTCCCTTAATATGAACGTGAGCTTTTGCACATACTGTATTAGTTTAGATCAGATTTATTTAGAATGTTTGACATCAAATGTTGAACATGTAACAGTACAATATGGATGTATACAGTACAGATGGGTATTATAGTGACACACCAACAATGGAAGTTCAGTCATAGTATGTTGTACTGTGGTAACACTTCAGTGACATGAGCATGTGTTACCCAGTAGAGGGCAGTGTGTGTGTGTGTGTGTGTGTGTGTGTGTGTGTGTGTGTGTGTGTGTGTGTGTGTGTGTGTGTGTGTGTGTGTGTGTGTGAGTCCGTCGATCAGTTTACTGCTTCAACAAATATAAGCAGTAATAAGTAAAAAAACATTTAAAAAAAAATCACATTTTAATTCAACAAACAAAACACACAAATGCACAGTTATTCCATGAAGTTACAGAGCACCAGTCAATGATATAAAAGGACAACATACATGTTCTTGATATAAGTAATGAGAGGCTTTATTGGTGTGTTATTGGCTCTTGCGGTTATGCACTAAAAAGAACCTACATTTATTTTTGGAGTAAAGAAATGAACGGCTACACCACACTATTGTGGCACGTTGATTTCCGGTACCAGAGGATTTACTGGTCAGTCGTTTTTTTCACAATCTTTGCAGCACTCACACACATGACCGTGTGCGAGAGGTGTGGGGGTCCCTGGAAAAAGAACACGCACACAGTGAAGCTTATCTGTATTCCTGAGTATAGTGCTGGACTATCTCTTTCACTATAATTACAGGAAGATGATTTTACACTGAGTCAAACAGGAAGAGGCCCACAGACGTACTCGTAACGGGGATGTCGAACATCAGTGTAAATGTAAATGCCGGAGGATTATGCAGAAACTACACAACCCTATGAAAACAGCTGGTGTTAGCTGCCTCTCCTACAGCAGATGTCTGGCAGATGCCTTCACTCAACATCCTGAAAAAAAACATAAAAGTCAGTACTTTTGAACCAAAACCATTCTTATGTCCTCATCTCTGTGTGACGGGCTAGGTGTGAGTTAGCATTGAAGGTCACCAGATATCAGGCGACGATCACACACGTCCTCTTGCACTCGTCCTCCGTGTCAAAGCGGTTCTTGTTGCCGTTGCAGCCTCCGTACCAGAACTGTGCGCAGGCGTTGGCCTGCTTGTCGTAGTACCAGCGGATGTTGTAGTCTCGACACGTGCCCTGGTCCAGAACCAGGCCGCAGTGAGGGTCCAGCGGCACTCTCTCTGCAGGAAGACGAGCAGAGTAAGCAAATCATCCTCAAAAATAATTGGCCTCTCTGCTCCTCACCTGTACACCTCATTACCGAGTGTCAATCAGAAAGCACTTATCATAACCGCAGAGTCCCCTGCTACCACACGCATCATGGGCAGATTAGGCACAGACATGCCCCCCCTCTCACCTACATACAGTAGGAGCCAGACACACACTATTGTACTGTATTTAAACATTCATATTTCCTGTCTCGAGTATTTTTCTCACAGCGTTTTTCTTCCCAGGGGCCGTCGGTCGACAATAACCTTACAGTTTGAGGTTCATAAAACGAGCTCATAAATCTGAACATATTAAAACACCCCGCCGTCGGGCAGAGAAAGAACGGCCATCGCACAGCTTTTCCATTAGTCATCGTGCGTTTCTGTAGTAATGTATGATTTATCAGGGAGCAACTGAAAAGTGTCCAAATGACACCGATAACAATAAAGCAGAAGTTCCTAATGTATTTTATAGATGCAACTTACTAATGCAATGCCCCGTTGAATGACCCGTTGAAGTCTTCCAGAAGAATGTCAATCACGTTTTATAATTGGAAAGAATGAAGTTATTTAACTGACCCAGAACTCATGGTCAATGATTCCTCATGCTTCGTGCAAAAGATGAGCGTACCTGAAGTCTGGGTGTTAGTCACATGTCAGTCTCTGTGTCAGGAGGAGCATGTGGAACGGCAGCTCAACGTCCTCTGAACCAATGATTCAGAGGAACGCCACAGAACATCATGAGTACATTGGAAGGATATCCAATGTGGTTGTTTAGTGGAGTTGAACCTTTGAAATGCGGTAGGGATCGGGGTTTGAATTCAACCACAGGTGCGGTTTATATTCAATCACTAAAATGTGTGTCTCAGGAATGATGCCGTTAAACACACACATGTGCACACTATGATTATAACACATCGCTTGTTTCATTATAATTAAAGCTAAAGGAATGATTTATTGTATTCCTGCTGCCTGAGGAGTCAGCAACAGGAAGTTTCTTCGCCCCTTTTCATTTGTTGCTACTGTTTTCCTGTAATTAGAGAGTGATGGAAAAGCATCTGTACCTTTGGGAAGCGCTGGCTTTACGCGCTCTATGGACACGCCCGAGGATGATATGGTTGTTCTTGAGGAAGAAGATGATGAAGATGAGGAGGAGGAGCCTCTCGTACTGGAGGATTCCTCTCCCTCTGAGGTGTTGCGGTTAAATGTGTCCCCGCGCTCGTTTCCAGTCAACACATACTGACTTCCTCCTCCCTGAGAGGGACAAAACCGTTATTAACAGCTTCATAATGTTAATTACATATAATTATAGATGTATGTTCCTTACATGTCCTGTGCTGGACCCTGTGCTGGACCCTGTGCTGCCCTGCTGTTTGGAGTCTACCTGGACCCCTGTGTTGGTGCCAGTGTTACGGCCGCTCTGAACCTGCTGCTCAGTGGAAGGCCCGAAGGGATAGCCTCCAACGGCGTACTTCCCGTTGTTCCCGTTCCTGTATCCGTTGTTCCCATTGCCGTTGTAGCCATTTGTTATTCTGTTATATATCAGGGCTCCATTCTCGTCCTCACAGAACTGGCTGACCAACTTGGATTCCAGCGCTAAGACGAAGACAGAGAGAGAGGAGAGGTCAGAGATACAGGAAGTGATGTCTCGACAGATTCTACACCTATTGGGGTATAATAGCAGCATGGTTCTGGGGAGGGATCTGTTGGTAAGTCCACCATTTAAGTCCAGATCAAAATATCTCAACAGCTATTGGATGGATTGCCAGTTTAATCATTTAAACTATCTTAAGCATTTGGGTACTGGCATTTTTAAATACCATTGAATGTATTAAGCTCATATCCCTCAAAAAACGAGGAATATAACACTGACACACCGACAAAGACACATTTCTCTAACCTGGCAAGGTGTTGAAGTCGTCGATGAGGAACATGTGCTCGGCGTCGGGGTCCGAGGCGATCAGATTGAGCTCTCTTATGAATTCGGCCTGTGTTGGGTCTGAGGTGTTCACAATCCCCAGAGCGAACATCTCGATATTGGCGGCGTGAGCTTCTCGTACGGCCAGATCCAGCTTCACCGGCTCCCGCTTGTCCGTCTGCCCGTCAGTGATCACGATGGCCACTTTGCTGACCCCCACACGGGAGCTGTAGAACGCGTCCTGGGTGGCTTTACGGATGGCTGTCCCGGTGTAAGTGCCCTCTCCCATGTACGGGATGTTCCTGATGGCCTGCTTGATGTCCTGCTTGGTGTTGTAGCGCGCCAGGTTGAACACCAGCTTCACCTCCAGGCTGTACAGCACCAGGCCGATCCTGGTGGCGTTGCGGCCCACCGTGACGCGGTCCACCAGCGCCGCCACAAAGTCCTTGATGATCTCAAAGTTATCCGGGCCCACGCTCTCCGAGCTGTCGATGACAAACACCAGCTCCATGGGCCGCTCCTTACACTTGATCCCACATCCTGGAAGCACATCAACATATGAGATCATGGAGGAAGAGTTTACGCTGTGGAATCGGAGCTAATGATTTGCAGATAAGATCAAACAGTGGCTTAGATTCAGAAATGACTTTACCACAGATCTCTTTGATCATCCGAATGATGTCGTCCCTCTGAAACAAATACACCAATGCAGTTTGAGTGTAGGAATACAAATAAACTGAAACTCAATGTTCGACCGAGTCATTCACCCTTTACTTTTGTAAGAATAGCAATATTATTAACACTTAATACTTCAGTTTACCATAAAAATCTAATTTGAACACGCAATGTTTCCAGTTGAAAGAAAGGGTATGACAAAAATTCATCTAATCTAACTAACAAAAAGTACAATACTCCCAAAGAGGCGTACACGTACTAACATTACGTTACTGGAGAAAGCATAGAAAAAATAGAGACTCACAGTGAGGCCGGCTTCACCTTTGACACCAGAGCGGCCCTGAGAGGACACAAAGTAGTTATAATACTCTCACATTTGCTTCCACACGTTTTAAATTCCATTTACGAGACAAAAGGCTAAGAGCTGAGAGCATACTTATCTCAGAGCAATCAGAGTAAATGGACATATTGATGATATTGAGGGTCACTCACAGGCTGCCCTGCGTTTCCAGGGTCTCCCAGCTCTCCTTTGATTCCCTTCAGCCCCCTCTCCCCTCCAGATCCACGGTCCCCCTGTCACACATTAGAAAGCATAATATCAGCAGTCAGAACATATAAGTGCATAGCAACCCACAGCAGTGCTCCTGGACCACGTGGTGACTCACTTTAGCTCCGGGAAAGCCTTCTCCAGGCAGCCCCCTCGGGCCCGTCACACCCTGGGACCCCAGCTCCCCCTGAAACACACACCTGAGTTACCTTCTCTGTGCGCATGGTAGTTAGAGACCTCTCAGATTAACATTAGAAATACACTGATTTCTATTTGTAAGGATAAACAATAGCTTACCTTTGGTCCCTGAACTCCTTGTCCTTGTGGCCCTGTCGGCCCTGAGGGGCCAGGCCGCCCAGCGTTACCCTGCAGTACAGAGGATGCATTCAGCGTCATATTGGAATGGACTTCATTCAATTTTCCTTATTTTATACAATTTCTATTAACGTTCGACCCCACTTGTATGAGGGCCCATTGACCTCTGAGTCTGAAAAGCTTGGTGAGGCAACATCTTCTTTCAAAAAGACCCCCAGCTTTCTATGAGAAAATGACCCTGCATGTCACCTAATGTATTGCCTCAGTACACATTGAGTTTCACAATAGGTATAACAAACATTTTAACTTTTTTAATCTGTCGTCAAATGACATTTGGGCTTGCTATAGTTGCATGCAGCCAACAGTCCAGTTTTTGCTGCTTTGTAATAAAAAGGCACATTTTCTTTCTTTATAAATACAACTTGAACTTGTTGAGCGTGTTACAGTAGAGGCCACGCCAGCGATGTATCACACATGTGTAACCGCTAATTCCTCTTTCTTGAACACATGTAGAAGTAATTTGTGTGTTGGTTCTGATTCCCCAGATGTCAGCTGACCTGCTTCTCAGCACACACACGTCTGTATTAATATGTCAGAGACAGTGCTGCGGGAGAATCGTGATACATGCAATGAACAAATTAACTGTCAGCTGTAGAATATATAAGACCCCTGTGTTCCGGAATTTTTTTTTCAATCTGGAACGCTTTGACTACGGCAAAGACGTAATCCTTCAGAGAATATGACTCAATTTACCCAGTTGGTTGTCAAATACAGCAGGCTTTCTGCATACATTAACACACTGCGATGTTGGCCTTGACTCACTTTAGCAGAAACAGAATACAAACAGTATTTTATGAGTTTTAAAAGATGGATGTAAAGTTGAAATGGAAATAATTTTAATAAAAAAAACTGTCAAATCTGAAAAGTAGAAATTGCTGCGGTACCGGAGGTCCTTGGAGGCCCTCGCCCAGAGGTCCTGACACACCTGGCAACCCTCGGTAACCAACATCCCCCTGCAGGAGAGAAAACACAGTGAAGATATGTGTAACACTTAAAACACAGCAATTTAAAAATCCATCAACAAATTAACTCCCGTGCTGTGTGAAATATTTCCCTTTAATTAGTTTTCTCAAACAAATGACCACATCCTTCACTGGGATGATACTTTCACTCCAAGAACGTTCAAATTGATCTTTGGCAATTGCTTTTCACTGCAGAGGTTCATTTTGCACAATATATTACACTGCGTATTGTCCTCCTAAAGAACCATTTGTTTTATAAAGGCTAATACATCACACTTTCCCATTAGTCCCAAACTTGCACTAACTTTGCAAAAATCATTTTATCTCACCTTTGGTCCAGGGATGCCCACTCCTTCCTGTCCGGGTTCTCCTGTGAGTCCAGGCAGACCAGGAGGGCCCTATAACATGGAGGTAGAATACAATCTTAAAACAGGCTTACATTCAAAATGCGACATTTAAAGATTACTTTGAAGTTTTAGCATTTCCACGGACACCTTGAGAGATGGTGAAATTATTAAAGGAATAGTAATTTTGATAGGAAACTTGCATAGACTACGGCAGGGGTTCCCAACCTTTTTTCCCAAGAGCCCCCCCAAATGACTCCTGTTGGAAGTTGCGCCCCCCCCCCCCCCCACACACACAAGGGGGGGGGGGGGGGGCGCAACAGCGGTAATTCAAGATTAAAAGTCTCAAAAATGATACAACTACTGTCACAAACTGGATGAATGTGAAGTATGTTGTTAAAGGAGGATGAAAGCGTAATTAAGGAGCACTATTGGAGTGACTTTGAAGGTTATTGGATTCAGGATTAATTAATTTGGATTCCCGCTGTATGAAGAAATTAAAGGACGGCGCAAGTGGAAACAATTAAAAAAACTGTTTAAAACGCATGTTCAAAGTAAGCCGGATTTTGCCGATGTGTTTATGTGGATTCAAAAGTCGTAAATAATCTACAAAATGGAGGAGACCGATCTGATCGGAGCAACTGTGACAAATAATCCAACTGAAACCGGCATGGACGATGACTGTGTTTTAAAAATCCGCTTATCCAGAAAAGCCTGGTTTGGACACTTTCCAGGCAGAAGAAACATTTATATTAAAGAAAGAATTATACATTTCTGTCTTTTTATGCCTATAATAGCTACTAACTTGAATTTTTATTAAAATTAATTAATCAATTATTTTTTATATTTTATTGTAATGTAGAGACAAGGCTTTTAGTGACAATCATGTATTGTGTTACAATTATATGTTAAAAAAAGAAGTCTAAATATGATATTTGGCCTTAAATAATCTGAGGCCTGGCGCCCCCCCTTCATTTTTGGTATCAATCTCATTGGCAATATAGTGATACATAAATATGCTTAATTCCCACGATGTTGAAGTATCCCTTTAACTCTCTTCCCCAGTGAGTCATTCCAGCAGTGTTGGGAAAGTTCACTTTCTACATGAACTAGTTCAGTTCACAGTTCACACATTTTAAAATGAACTAGTTCAGTTCATAGTTCATAATTCAAAATGTTGAACTAAAGTTCATGGTTTCAAAAATGAACTAATTTATAGTTCATAGTTCTTTTTTCAATAAATTGCTGCGAGCTATTATTTGTCTCCTGTACGATGTTAATGGGCCATTTCAATGTTTACAATATCCTCAGAGGGCCGTACAAGTTATTGACCTCTGCTTAAAAAAACTAAAATCACAACTCATTCATTTCATTCTGTGCAAAGAAAAAGCAACCTCTGAATCCAGATATCTCACCATGACTCGCGTATGCATGCACGTGCAGGGTGTGGCGTGACCACCAAAACAGAAAGATATGGACACAAGATGTGTGCAAATGTATTTAGTTTCCTATCCATGTGAACATGATTTAAGTGGGGGGGGACCTAACCTCCTCTAGGGGGGTCCGGAGGGCATGCTCCCCTGGGAAGATTTTTTTTTAAATGTTGAAGTTAAAAGCATCAATCTGGTGCACTTTGAGAGCAACATTAGGAGATCTATGGACACATCTCTCAACATCCAAACACAACTGTAAGCAGATTTTCTTTTAATTTATGGATATTTGACAAATCACTCCCCTTTCAAACGGTATTCTTCTTTATTAATAACTGTCATATAGTATTTTATACCTGTTTACTTTATTCTCTTGTTTTTTTGATAACTATAATGATCATATAAAGATGTGCCTTTACCTCACTGGTTGTAGACAAAGCTTCTTATATTCGTTAGCATAGCTAGCTAACCAGATGCTAATGATAACAACACAGTTATTGACTGTCTGATCAGTATGACAGATGAGCAGATTGCCACTGGGCTTTCAGCTAAAGACACAGACACGCAGAAACTGCGGCATGTGTATGGACTTATCGGTACTGCAATTTCTGAAGTGCTGGAGTGGCGTTCTGGTGCTCTCCGTCAGAACTGCACCCCTGTCAGTCGAGACATATACCACGTGATGACACGTTAGGCTCGTGTTGTGTTCAAGGACCCTAACCTTGGCCAGGAAAAACAGACACTCGCTTGTTTAATTTTTTTGCGGTCTAGATTTCTTTCATTTTTTATTTTTTGCGTGTGTTTATAAATTACCTCGAGGGCCGTACCAAATTGTCTCGCGGGCCGTATACGGCCCGGAGGCCGGAGGTTCCCCACCCCTGCCGTAGAGTCTCACTCTGAGCGAGTGCTGCTGCAGCTGCTCTCGGCTTCGTCCATACTTCATTCAATGCTCGCCGGTTCCGCGGTTCCACATTGTTTCTTGTGAGGAGTCATTCCAGCGCTTTGTATTTGCCCCAAGTGTCTGCTTTGTATGGTCTAAATTAAGGAGAATGTACACGAGGGTCAGCTACCGAAACTTTGGGAATAAATGTTAATATATGTCTGGAACCGATAAGTAGATTAAGAGAGGGAAAAGACAGATGTATGGCTGATTTAATGTAATGTGACGAGTGATGGATGAACAGATTTCTGAGTGGGAATGGGAATGTCAGTGTGTGTTTCAGCTCCTCACCGAGGGGCCAGGGAAGCCCTCTCCTTTGGGGCCGAATGGACCTGAAGGGCCAAAGTCTCCACGATCCCCCTGCAGAACAAATCATTCATTCATCCAGGATACAAAGTGATTTTTGACCCTTTGTTCTGCCTGGATGCTGCTCAGCAATTACATTTAAGTTATAATTAATCATTCCCCAGATGTGGAGTTTAGCTATGACATCATGCTTTAAGTGTTTGTGGTCATCCCATAGTAACAAACACATTGTGTTTTAGAGCAGATGTTTACACTGAGTGTTACCTTTGGACCAGGAAGTCCGTAGCCAGTCTCACCGAGCGGACCAGGAGGACCACTCGGGCCAAAATCACCCTGGAACAGACGTTACACATTCTCATTGAATGAAAATACTGGATCGTTTTCTCAATTACATCATTGTATGATCGAGAGAGCTACAGTTACTGTACCTTGGCAGATTAAGATTTTACAGGAGTTTAGCAAGAGTAACACGTGATTGTTTAAGACCGAATAAGTATCACTTTGTAAACATTTAAAGTTGGTACGAGCTTTGCACTTGGTGTCTGGCCGCACTATATTTGCTTTTGATGGATTTGTTTGTATCATGCACAAGGATACACTATTACGGACAGTAACCTAAACAAAACTCAGCGAAGAAGAAAAAGAAGATCTAAAAATAAAAAGCAGGGTTACCTGGCCTCAAAGACACATATAATGTGTTTGGGTGCCAAACATTTAATACACACATAAATCTATCTGTGTTTTTACAAGAAAACCACTATTAAAAATAAAAAATTGGCGCGGATGGCAAGAGGTCTTTCAAATTGATTTGAAACTGCTTTAATATTTCACCTTTAAATCGCTTAAATTAGAGAGGAATGACTAATGCCAGTGTTATTTTGGTGAGGTAATGAGCATCCTGGCCAAAAGAGGGAACGAGATATAAAAAGCTCCTGAAACATTTGAACTGAGTTTTAACGATTACAAATATAATCACTTAGAGGCTTCCACAGTTTCTATTGTCACTGCAGTAGGTTGTGTTACCTTTGGCCCAGAGACGAAGCGTCCTGGGGGCCCGGCTGAGCCCCCCCTGCCCTGCGCCCCTGGTTCTCCCTGATGAAGATGAATGCAAATCGTCAATTATCTTCTGCCATCATTCCTTTACATGTATACCCTTCCAAGAGGCCATGGACAGGGTCTCAATGCAAATATTAAAATAATGATGGCTAATGAAGCTAACAGCTCCTCACCTTTGGTCCTGAGGGCCCAGCGATGCCGGGGGCGCCGTGCAGGCCCCGGATCCCTCTCTGGCCTTGGTCGCCCTGAAACACCACATGTGGGAATACACTTACTAATATGATAGCTGTGACTGTACTTATGAGATGCAGGTCAGCAAAGTCAAAGTGCAAGAAATGCAAAAATGTCACTTTTTTTTTTTACCTTCTCACCCTGGGTGCCAATTCCAGCGGCCCCCTCTAACCCCCTGAGGCCTGTGGGTCCTGACTCTCCCTGAACACACACACACACACACACACACACACACACACACACACACACACACACACACACACACACACACACACACACACACACACACACACACACACACACACACACACACACACACACACACACACACACACACACACACACACACACACACACACACACACACACACACACACACACACACACACACACACACACACACACACACACACACACACACACACACGTTTGATTTTGGAGAAACAACAGATACAGAACATACATTTCCAAGTGTGCTTCTTCATTGGTGGTTAAAGCGATATTGGTGGGATCAATAAGGCGAAATGATAAGAGACTGGAATCATTTCCTACAGGGTCGATAATAATGTAAATTACATCATTCTCCATGGGCTACAGAGCTTCCTGCTGTTTTGAGAATATTGAATTGGACAGGAAACAATCCATCATGCAGTGTGAAGACAAGAGGAAGAAAGTTACTTGCAAGACTTGAGGAAAATGGTTAGAAAATATCTTGTTAAAACCAAAAGTCGTATTCAATAATGTTATAGTGAACTTATAAGAAGACAAAGGGTTGAGAATGAATCACACTTTCTTCTGTATTGTCCGTATATACATCAAATGAATTGACTGTTAAATATGACTAAATGCTCTGGGGCTGAACGGATCATGAGAAAATTGAATATGTTGTCATTTGAATGCTTATAAGTACAGTAGGCTTCCTTTGACTCTAAAGCTTGTAATAAATGTCCAGATGGTTTATTTCTTTGTGTTATTTGTATTTTAATTATCTTGTAAAAATTAAGATGCTACCTTGTGTCTCTTTT
Organism: Pseudochaenichthys georgianus; assembly: GCF_902827115.2. NCBI lineage: Eukaryota > Metazoa > Chordata > Actinopteri > Perciformes > Channichthyidae > Pseudochaenichthys > Pseudochaenichthys georgianus. The sequence goes on from NC_047504.1 coordinate 5,147,176, forward strand.
TCTAAATAATGTCATCCGGTTGGGGGTGGATATATTATTGATGCATGCATAAGGAAAACACGTGACCTACCTTCTGTCCCGGGGATCCGTCCTCCCCTGGCAGGCCGGGCAGACCGGACAGCCCCGTAGACCCCGGCACCCCCTGGGGAAAGAACCATGGCTGCGTGTCAGGGTGCGAACCAGAACCTCAGGGTTGTAGTTGCTGTTGATGTGCGCTATGACTCACCTTCGCTCCAGGGTCTCCGGCCCCTCTCTCACCTGGGCTGCCAACCTCGCCAGGCAACCCCTGGTCCCCCTGTGAGACAACACGGCAGTGGGTCTTATTATAGCTCCTATCTGAGGCTGAATACTACTCTTGTATGTGCAAAGGGGCTTTAATGGTGCAGACTTAGCATCCAACTGAACCACAGTGTTATCAAAGACAAACCTTGGATCCAGCAAAGCCCTCTCCTGCGGGGCCTCTGCTCCCCAATGGGCCCCTCGGTCCTTCCACACCCTGTAAGGATCAATGGATGCAGTTATACAAAAAAGCCAGATCAAATAAAAACGAACACCAACTTATAATTGGATGGCTAAGGAACTGTGCAAATATGATGGTTATAAAAGCAAAATATCTTGGTCTTCCCCTTGAAGATAGTTTAAGTGGAGCTCATTATAAACTATTTTGTATCAAAGAGCATTGAGAAGCATTAATGGTTTTTGTAGGAAAAATAACGTAACGATATTTGTGAATGATAATCTAAAAGGTTGTTCTTATAGACAACGCTTTTAAGCTATCAGAACAAATATTGTGGAGTCAAATATACAGTTTCCCTCTGAATTGTAGTCGAGAGAAAAGTAAAAGTGTCAAGAAAAAGACTCAAGTAACATAGTACCTCAAAATTGTAGCTAAGTACAGTACTTGAGTAAAGTATATACAGTTCCACTTCTGACAGCACTGAACTTGTGTTATCATATTAGGGAAACGGCCACAGCTGCTGCTCCAAAGCACGAACAGTTGTGCAACTTACGCACTACATATTTTGTAAAAATGACGAACGGTAAGTCAGACTGACCTTACGAACCCTCGGCTACATTTAATTCATATTTATTTATCCCAACATTTTCCTTCAGTCTCTAAAACAAACTAAAATGTAATTGATAAATAGCATGGCTCACACTAACTGTACAGCAGTTAAATAAAGTGGGAGTCACTTGCCTTCTCGCCCTGGATGCCAACTCCTGGGAGGCCGAGTGGCCCTGGAAGACCCGGGGGGCCCAAGTCCCCCTGCAGGGTTGGATCAGAAGGTTAACGATGACACCAGCTGGTAGTGTTGATAGAATTACCGTGCATCAAATGTCACGTTCATGATTTACCGCATGTGGAAAGCACACGGATATAAACATTCTTCACATCATGCAGTCAAATCTTTCCACACGCACACCCTGATGATATTTGCAAGTCTTTTCAAGCATCACATGTAACAGAGAAAAGCCTGTAGGCCCTTTTTGTCATTACTATACGAAAACATTGCAATCATGTGTGATGAGCTTCACCGCGAGGCCTGCGGTAAAACTGTCAGCCCCATCGGATGCAGGTAAACATTTAAAAGACACCTTCTTTCCGGGGGTTCACTAATAGCTTAACGTCAAATTCCAGTGACATAAGGGGAGTTAAGTCACTTTAAACACATTTTAAATCTATTCATGTCATCCTAGCGACGTTTGAGAGCTAACAGATAGAGAACACCTTCTGTGCACAGCCGCTCGCCTCCTACCCTGTCCAGGCTCTGACCCTGATTCATCACCTGTAGCACGTGACCTCATATATACCTCACTGTTATCTGCCGACTCGCAGCTTTCACCCCAGCCTGACTCTGTCTGTATCTCCGTGCCCCTCTGAAGGCGTCTTATTTACAGCCACTCTGTGCTCTACCTTGTCTCCTTTGAGTCCGACGCCCGGCTGTCCTCGGATCCCCCGCGGCCCGTCCAAGCCTCGCCCGCCCTGTGAACACACAAGTTATTGCAATTTAGCTTATGAAATGGCAGGTATTATAAATAAAAACAAGGATAAAGCTAGAGCTGTACAATTACTCCAAATTCTATTTAAATCACAGTTAGTACAATATTTGTTAAAGGCTAAATAGGTGTTAATATACCATTTTCAGGCCGCCACATAGCTCTGTTAGTAGAGCAGGCAGGTCATAAATAGTGTCATGCAGCGACGTGCACAGGTACGGGCTATTGTTGCCCGGGCAACGGCCCGTTTCCCCTTTTTGGCTGACCTGCCCCTCTGGAGAGAGCGAGAGGTTTTTTTTTTCTTCTGTTGTGGTCGAATCGACATAAGCCCACAATTAGCATTGTAGCATCTCGCTGCGGGAAACACACCAGCTTCATTCTTCTTCTACTACTTATTTTACTTCTTCTTCTCCTTCTTCTTACATGTAATTGCCCGCAACATTTTGAATGAAGAACTCGTTTCAGTGTGAACTCATTCCACAGTATGACCACAAAAGAGTTTTAAACCAGGTAGGCCTATGTTTTTATTGTTTATGTTCTATATCGCTAAGTGTGTGATTACACATGTTACGTATTATATATATATATAATATTTATTATAGGCTTCTGTATTGGTGCCGGAGTATGTGTGTGTATGGGTGTTTGTGTGTGTGTGTTTTATCTGATACCAATTCCTTTTCTTTATGGCGGTCACCATGGGTGTTACAAAGTTGACTATATCATCCAAAATGCAATGAAAGTGGTGATCAGCCATTTTATATGTTCAAATGTCTCCTGTGAAGGATATCATAAAGCCTTGATGCAATCGAATGTAAAACAAAAAAGTTATGATTGATGAAAGTAGTAAATCGGTCAGATTTGACCCGAAGACAACAGGAGGGTTAAGAGATTATTACATTTTGTTCTACGACATAAAATACATCAGTAAATACCCCACTCGTGAATATCCAAAGCGTATATGTGTTTAAAAAGTGGCTAAATGTTACCACTTAGCGTTGAATATTAGCCGCTGTTAGCTTGGCAGCCATAGATTGCATTATGAAGGATATTGGGAAGGCCCAAAGAAAATCTCATATTCACTTTTCTCAAATAATCTGATGCCCAGTACATATAGTTACACAACACATTATAGAAGCCACATGTGCGTTCTGATTGATGCTTGGGTCTGAATTCCTCCTTGTGTTGACGTCTTCATGTCAAGCTTCGGCTGCGGTTGATGGACAGCCCTGTTTCCAGACTCAGTATCACACGGACACATTTCCCTGTCAGACGCTTCTGGCACGCAGTGTGAGTAGATGTTTCTGCACACTGCAACCACAGAAAGCAACGCAAAGCCCTCCAAAGCCTCTGAGTTATTAAAAGCCTCACATCTGACTTCAGAGACCCCTTCACCCCCACAATTGGTTTTTTTCTTGTTGGTTGACTGCAGTGTTGGGTGTAACGCGTTACAAAAGTAACGGAGTTACAGTACTATATTACTTTTTGCTGTAACGAAGTCATGTAACGCATTACTAATGAAATGTGGGTAATATATTACCCGTTACAATGCTCAGTAACGCAGTTACAACACATTTCAACCTGAAATTAAATGGTGTTTTTTAAGAATGTACTAACATAGCGAGACATTCCGACACCCGAGACTAATTGTGCGGGTAGATGAGTAAACCTGGTGTTTACCCTTCAGGCTTCGCGTTGGGATCTTCGGGGCAGTTGAATGTTATGCACCCTCTATTCCAAAAAGACAACGGAGCGAACAATACAAACAACAAATTGTGTCAGGTGCGCGTGACCTGCTCCGCTGCGCGTGCATCATTTCCAAAGCGCTTCCACAGCAGTGACACACATCTGTGGATAATCATTTATACGAACATGGTTAAAGCAACCATCACTAAACGCCAGCAACACTGCATCTACTGCAGACCGTAGCAACGGGTCAGATGGGGACATCACGGTACCCTCCATGTGGACAATAGCTTACTCCCGCCTGACTCGCCGCCCCCGGAGCAGCACTCTTCGTCATCCGAAACTACGCCGCCCCTCTGCGGCCCGCAGGTGCCAGGATACCACGGCAAAACAGAGCCTGCCCAGGTATATCTAAACAAGTACCCGCCTGTACAGTGGGGTTAGGTGGTCATTTCGTGGTATAAAAATAGACAAGGTCTAGAATATTCATGTGAAAATAGTGCCATATTCTGCCATGCCTGTAGAAATGTTGGGTCAAACATAATGCACACAATAGCACAGATGCCTTCACCACGAATGGCTACAAAAAGATCTCATATCCCAAGCTTATCAACGAGCTGATGTTGCAGCTGAAATGTTCTCCAGGTCACAAAGTCAACCTCACATGATGATGTGATCCAGTTTTCAAGCACAGTAAATATTCTCTTCCCAGAGTATATGATGGGACCAAGGTGATGTTTAGTAGGCTACATGGTTTTAATAATACTTTTGCTTTTCAATGTTTGCCATTTCAAACCATGAGCTGGTTCAAATAATATGTGCCTTGATTTACAATATGTTCTCATTTGAAGCTGTTGTGCTTTTCTTTGCCATAGTCCACTTTGGACTGGATGAGATATTTCAGGATTGCACTTTTAACTCACTTGAAATGTTCTCACTTGCTTGGTTTCAAAACATAACAAATGCCATAATCTGTTCATTGGGGATCATCAATGCTATTTCTCATTGCTGTTGCCGGCCACTATTGCTCATGTAAACCTGCTACTGCTGCGCCCCCTGTAACCTCAGAGGCACCCAGAGTCATTTTGTTCTGGAGCCGGGCCTGCACACGGCCATATACTAAACAAACTACAGAGCCCATTCCCTGTCCTGTTATTGTTTACTTCCTCTCCGCCTTCTTCTGGTGATTTATCTGACGTCCAGCGCTCCGTCTTTTAACCTCTTCTCCTTTCTCTTTCTTGATCCTCCTTAGCAACCTTCATTATAGTCCTTGACAGTGGTCTGTACTGCTGGATTAACAACGTGTCACATGTTAAGAGTTTACAATCAGAATCGAGTATTCAGCTAAGCCGTGTAATACAAGTTGTTAGTAGCCTGAAGGGCCTACACAGTGGTTATGCTATACCACATCGCCCTTCATTGGATGTATAATGAGCTGCACTAAACTACATTTCAGCATTTAAAATACCTAGCCATTCTTTTGCGGTTATTTTGGTGAAAGTAACTCAAAAGTAACTAAAGTAGTGTAACTCATTACATTTCAGAGACAGTAATATTGTAATGTAACTTATTACTTTCAAAAGACAGTAATAAGTCATATGTAATATATTACATGTTGGAAGTAACTTGCCCAACACTGGTTGACTGTCTTTGGATGTTTGACATTCATAAACGGATGTAAAGCAGATCTGGCTGTTAGTATGCATAGCCCGAGGGGATGTACATCATAGGAATATGTATTATATTGAGATTTCTACAACCATCTTAACTGAAATGTGGCAGTTGAAACCCTTCAGTGCAGAAACCATGTTAGCACGTCTGTGTTGAAGCTATTCTTATGCAATAAGCTTATAGCTTAGCTTTGAGCTGAGCTGAATGCTAATATCAGCATGCTTTAGATTCCGATGTTGACTCCCTAAAGCAGGGGTGTCAAACTCAAGGCCCGGGGGCCAAATCCGGCCCGCAACTTTATTGAATGTGGTCCCGCAAGAGCATGCAATGAATATAATACGTGTATTATATGGTTACATGCCACTTTACAGAGGCACGTTGCCCATAAACTACATGTCCCACAATGCATCTTGTTTTGTGACATGCGCACTGAAGAGACTTGCAATTATTTGCCCTCGACTTCTGCTTTCAGACGTAGTTAATTATGAAGTTTTTACCCTATCCGATAATAGTCCAATGCAGAGGAAATTATGTATTATAATACATTATTTTATATATATATTATATATTTATATATTCTTAAAGTCACAACCGGCCCTTTGAGAGCAACCATAATGCTGATGTGGCCCGGGATGAAATTGAGTTTGACACCCCTGCCCTAAAGACTACAACACCCAGATGGGAGTGGCTTTGCTGGAGGAAGCAATGCAGCTACATGGGAGCTCTGTAAAAGTCCTTGCCTGTAACTGAAGTTGGACTGATTGGCAAAGTATGCGATGGACTTTCTTTTCAATTTTCGGAAAATGAGGCAATTATCCAAATATTAGCTTCATGCATTAATATAGAATATATTGTTCACGTTTTCCTATGTGTGTATTTGCTCCAATACCTCTATATATGACAACAGTCGAGTACAATTCATGGAAGTTGCATCAGTACAAGGAATATACATCTAAATGTAAAAATATATAATCTACAATTTAAATAAATCATCTGTTAAAAACGGAAAGTTAGCTTTGAATGTTCTCGCCCCTTGGCCTATCACGTACAATGTGTTGAAGCGCCAGCCAATACATTTGGAGTGTGGGATTTTAGCCTCTGCACACAAACATATATAACACAGTACAGGAGAGGGGAAACCCCAAAAAGCATAATAGGGGCTCTTGAATACACATTTATTGCATATTGCTGGAGGGGGCCTGAGATTATATTTTATTGCCAACAACTGCTTCTCTGTAAGGCACATGACAATAAAAAAGCAGAACGCTCGTTGTTAGAATGAGCTCATCTTACTGTTCCAGATGACATGATGCTTTTATGTCTACCAAGGTGTTTTCCTGCAGGTGCAGCCAAGCTTTTATATGACAGTCATAGCACGCAGCACATATGCATTGGACTTAGCTGGGCTTCCTCCTAACGCTATAAGACCATGTGACAAGACATGTCATTTTATTATACAGCCATAGCTATTTAGTGTTTGCTAACTTTAGCCACGATAAGCTACTTGTCATATTTCACCCAAGAGTGTTGAATTAGTAACGGTGTGTTTTTTTGAGTACTTTTTATACTTTAGGTACATTTTGCTGATAATAGTGTACTTTTACTCAAGTGAGATTTTTAATGTAGTACTTTTACTTGTAGCCTAATGGAGTATTGGTACTTTTACTTAAGCAACGGATCTGAATCATTTTTCCAGCACAGGTCTCACTTTCAGTCCTAAGTAGGAGAGGGTGTTCTAACATTATCTCAGGAGATTTATATTTTATGAGGGAAAACAGATTTCTTGAGGAATATAAAAAAAGTAGTGATGTCTCGTGGAGATTTCATCTTGGGGTTAAGGCAAACATGTTCATACAAAAAACAGTGGCAGACGCAGAAGTACCCTGATGAGCATTATAACGCTGCATTTCCATTGCAGCGTTAAGAAGCATATATTGTCATAAGCCTCTCATTTTGACACAGGAGCCGAGGTGCTAATGAAGATGAAACGGGGTAAGATGGCTGCAGAGCTCCTGTCTGTCTGACGCCTGTCGAGACACGCCGTAGAGAACAAGAACGCCACCTGTGAGTTTGCCGCTAAATCTCCTGATGAGGAAGAGAAGGAGCCCCTCCCCCCCTGCTCAGGAACTCGCTGTTACCCTTTAGAGGAAAGTTTAAAAATGATAAATTAGACGGGAGAAGTGGAAAAAAGAATCCTGAATTACAGTGCCGTCTGATGTAAAGCCACACCAGTGTTGTGACACCCTGTAGCCAAAAGTGATTACATCTGTCATGACCTCAAGACATTCCATTAACTTAATAACGCTTAATTTAACTGTCTGCATTTATCAGAAGTACAAAGAGTTACGCTCTGCCGTTTGATCACTTATGGAACAGATTTGGCTTCGGGGCACATGTTTCAAAATATCAAAAAAGAAATTAGAGTTAAGCCATTTTTAATAGCTGCAGAAAAACAAAGACATTGATAGCACGATAAAGGGAAGCTTCATTATTCATTTCTTCTTGTTTTCTTCATAGCTCTGTAGCTATGCAAGTTTTCCGTTTCGATTTTACTTCTTTTCTTAGTGCAAAATAAAGCACTTCCAAAAATAATTTCCCCATGTGACCTGACTTGGGTTTCTGAATGATGACGCTGCTACATGTTTTTAACTACATATATCCTTATCTTAAGTCATTGTATTGCCTAGAGTAGAAAAACCCGACAGGAGTTACAACAGATAGCTAAGTAATGTATTGTACTATGTATTATTTAATAGCTTATGTTAATTTCACTTGTGTAGTTCTGTAATACTGTTTCAGTACTTTGAAAGTTACAATTCTGCAGGGAAAACACGGGATGCCTTATCTTTCAGGCATTACAAATGACTGCAATTGTTGAATGCAGAAAACAAGCAACTAATTTCTAAGGCAGTGCATTTCAACCAAAGGGCTGTGACAAAACCAATTTCACTTAGTCGCAGAGATAGTAAATAAGTTGCCATTGTTGAGCCTTCAATGGAGTGGCTGGATAAGTAATTAAATACTCTTCCCCGCCAGTGGGTGGCAGTAGAGAGCGCAATAATGACCGTGTTAATTTAAGACAGGAGATGCGACGAACAGCAATGGATCAACATTTTTTAAAGAAGGACCCTGAACTGAGTCATGGACACAACTCTAAACTTTTCTAAGGTATTAAAAAGCAGCTACTCATGAAGGAATTTACCGAGCAAAATAGAATAATCTGTGAGAAGGAACATAACTAACTTTTGGATTGAGAGCCCGGTGCACCTGTGTGTCCCCGTGTGTGTGTGTGCATCCTGAAGGGAGGCAGACACAGGAACAGACTCATTCTGTCCTCTCTGCATGAGTCACTCACGCATCACAAGGTGTCCTGGCTATTCTCCTGTCTCATCAGCTGCTGATCAATGGACCGGATCATATCATGCGGTAATGGGAGCCATGCTGCACCACTGAACGTATGGAATTTCTCATGTCTTTTAACTATACACGCTGTCTTTGTCAGTCATTCCTCCCTTAAATCTGGAGCCCAGCTGGGTCCTCAGCGCAGGTCAGTGGGTAGGCAGAGAATTGAAGGTGAATGCATGAAATGGGGTCAAACGGGGTCAACGCTTTTAACCGTTAGCACAAACAGCTAGAGACGTAAAAGACTTAACTCACCTTTGGTCCAGGGAGACCCTCTCCGATCTGTCCTCTTTCTCCTTGGACTCCCTGTGACCCTTGAGGCCCCTGAATAAAACAAAACGATGTGCATGACCACAAGAGGAACATACAAAATGACCTCTTTTACAATACTGTGTGTGGGAGGGTTACACGTGGGGATTGCAAAGCAGAAGACATGTTAGATGATCAAGGGTCAGACAGACGGATCCAACTTTGATTTTCATGTAACAGCTTCCTCATTCAAAATGATCGTAAACATTTAAGAATTGACAGATTAAAACCGACTAATTGATTTAGCATTAACAGGTGTTTGAACCTGCTAATTGGTCCATCTAAAGTAGTCAGCAACAAATGAGAAGCCTTCATTTATTGCTTTTGTATGAAACCAAAGACCCAGTGTGAACTCTGCCGGTAGATCTGTCTGTTGTTATTTTAATCTGTAAGTGTGCGGTACACAGTAGCGTCAGAAACAGGGGGGCTTCCTACTCACCGGTGGTCCAGGCTCGCCAAGTCCCTGAGGACCAGAAGGCCCTGTAGGCCCGTGGTAACCCACAGCACCCTGATTGGTAGGGAGCGACATGAATGCAGGGTGAGACACAGGTGCTTTATTATGTTCCCATGACTTCATTTTCCAAAACAATAGGATGAAGATTGTACCTTGGGTCCCGGAAGGCCGATCCCAGTTTCCCCTTGGATTCCAGGTGGGCCAGAAAGTCCCCTTTCCCCCTATAAAACACAGGCAGGGAGAGACATGTGCTGATACCAGAGGAGATGCACACGCTGCTGTGTGAGTGTGAGTCCTGGGTCAGGGGTCAGGGGTCGGACACCATGGGACATCAGTGAAGCTGACCAGAACATAGATATTCCCTCTCTACTTTCTCTTCCTCTAATTTACGCTTCTTTAAAAAGGGGGTTTACACATGTATAATGGGATCCCTCTGTTCCTTTTGTCAAGATTGTTTTGGTAAAGAATGCAATTATTTACTCAGAGGCTGTAAATCATGGCCATGGTGTGCAGCAGGAGGCGTGAGGAAGGTGTGGAAATGTTGGCGAGCGCATACCGGCACTTTTCTTTTTCACTTCCCTTGCCCTTTCAGGCAAGTCGGGGCGATGTCTAGAGCCAGACATTAGTCTGCCATTCAGGTGAAATAGAATGACAGCCAGACAATCAACATGAACATTCTTCCAAAAATAATTAGGGAGGGAACACTTGCTGGGGAGTGCGGGCTCATAGCAGAATTGGCAGCTATAACACGAGAGGGGGCCTAACAAGTAGAGAAGGACAAATAAGCTGACGGGGTAATAACAGATGAGGCACTTCAAAGAGGCTTCAAATGTTCCACTGGTGACGGATCATCACTCACAAATATGTGTTTGAATGTTTGATCAGCTTGTAGGCCACCTGACGTTTCTGATGTTATTTATGCCCAGGATCATCTGATTAATTCCAAACACATTTTAAATGTCAACTTCAAACTTCAAATGTGGGAGGAGAAACCCTCAGGAACAGAAATAACACTTTATTACGTCTGAGTTCTCACACTTTATATTCGATGCAGCAACACCTTTTTTCAGCTCTGCAACGCCACAGGTAATGCTCATGATCCTGGTTCTGATGAATCCCCTGACTATGAAAGACACTTCATTGGAACCAGACTTGACAAGAAAAAAAGATTAAATCAGTATCCTTCAGATATCCATCTGGTTTTGGAGAAGGGGAAAGTCTTTGGCACACAGTGAATCCAAGTGTGTATGTAAAGGAAGGGCCAGTTGGAAACTAGAAAGTATGATATGCTGCTTTTGTAGTTTCCTTTTGTTCTTAACACTTCCCAGATTCAGAGGTTTGGTTCGATTTAAAAAGCATCAAGACTGAAGAATACTTACTTTTTTACCCATTGGACCTTCAGGCCCATTGTCGCCAGGTGGACCAACTGAACCCTGTAATGTGAAGAAGAGAGAGAAGGTTACACATGGGCATTGAAAAGTAGAAATTAGTAGAGGATGAATGATCAGAATGGATAGCATTTCAGATTTAGCAAATGGTGAATTGGATATTGTGATATATTTCACCTGAAGTCCACGATTTCCTCTTGGGCCAAGTGTACCTTCAGGACCCTAGAAAAGGTGTTAAAACAATTATAGTCCATGAAAATAATATTAGAAGCAGAAAGAAAACAGAGTTGAGTAAAAATGATCGAGCATCAATGAAGCAATGACAAAAACCAAAGATATTGTGACAAAAGGTTAGACTTGGTTTTAAATGATAACAACATTAAGCAGCACATACTCTGTCTCCCTTAATTCCAGGAGTGCCACACTCCCCTCTCTCTCCCTGTAAGAGAAGGAAAAGCAGTTTAGTAAAGCGGCATCTTGCATCATTTCAAGTTTATGACACAGATTTCCAGGAGCGCAATTTAACTTGGAAAATGGGTTTTAATATCCCAGCCAGGTGCTGGTGAGCAAATCAAATCAAATTGTATTTGTAGAGCACATTTAAAAACGATTTTGGTCGAGCCAACGTGCTGTACATGTAATTTAAACACATAAAAACACATGACATCACAATAAATCACAACAGATAAAAACAAGACATGGAACAGTCAGGAGTCGTAACCCCACTCTCACTAGAAGGCCAGAGAGAAGTAGTGTGTCTTCAGTGTGGATGTGTGGAGCAAAGCCTAACTAGATGGGACCTACTTAATTAAATTCCTTTAAAAGAAAAGTAACTACAGATTCTAGCAGACAGGCTTGACATTAAATACAGATGAAGAAAGGGAGAACAAAAGGGCATGATATTTCAAAGTCTTTCCTGTGAGCGTTTCCTTTCAAGGCCTTGGAAACATAATTCTTCACTCTCTCTGACTGTTGCATAGTTTACACAAGCGTGGGAATCTGATCATCTATAGAGAGACCGCACAGTAAATAGAATCCATACAATACCTGCTCTCCTTTGTATCCAGATTTCCCCTGTGTGTACAAAACAGTCATGTTAAGTCAGAAGGGGACAGACACAAAACTGCCACACAAAACCCAGAAAAATAGTTGTCATATTTGTCAAATAATTAAAGTTTGTTTATCTGTACTTGTCAATTTTGACTTCATCCCAAGTTGATTGAAGACACTAAGCTCACCTCAGATCCTTCCCGACCAGGAAGTCCACTGAGCCCACCCTCACCCTAAGGGAGAGAGGAATATTAGTTTTACAAGGAAAGGCCTCCTGGTTTGTACGAGAAGTTTCTTGTCTCGAACCGGTAGTGAATGAGTGATTGTTTAACGGGGGAACACCTTGTGTCCTTTCGTGCCGGGGTTTCCATCTTCTCCAGGACGGCCCTTCTTGCCCTGTGTAGAAAATAATGGAAGTAAAATAACTGAATAAAAACAAATCATACAATAGTACCCCTAATACATCCTTATTTTCTACATTTACATACAAAACATATTAAGGTAAGCTTTAGCCACTTTATACAAGTGGTTATGCGGGAAATAACATGTGATACTTTTAAACCTAATATAAAGAGCTTTAAATCAATAACAATAAAGAACATGCTAAGATAAAGGTTATCTTAGCATAAAGGCTAACAGAGGGAAGCTAAACAAACAAGTACATGGTTTATTAATAAGCCTGTGAGATGTTAATAGGCTGAATAAGCTTTATGCTAAGCTAAGCTAACTAGCTGTACTGTAGCTTCATATTTCCTGTGGTATACATCTTCTCATCTGACTGAGCAAGAAAGTGAATTGGTGTAAATCCCAACATATTCAACCATGCCTTTAAGTTTGGCAAATTTATTATTAATTTATTTTAAATAAGGGAACAACAGCTTTAACTTGTAGCGTAGCTATTCATCCATGTTTTGCTTTAGCTGCTAATAGAACAACCCAGTCTCACGGCATTTCGTGTTCACCAACACGATTTGTAATCTATTGATTCGTGTTCACCAACACGATTTGCCCCTTTTTTTCGTGTTGCACAGCACGATTTTATACTGCCTGCAGCACGTCTTTTTCTCCGGTCGGGTCGTGGGAGACCGGAAGCTGTATGGTTCATAAAAACATGTTCTTACTCAATATCAAGCCACAATTATTGATTTTATTTTAAATCGTATAATTTCTGACTTTTGTTGTCGTCTGTGAGGAAAAGAAATGGGGCTCAGAGCCTCAGGATACTGAAATCTGTATTTTTAAATATTTTTTTCCTTCTAATTCGTTATTCTTTTCAAAATAACACACTGTTATTTACTCACCAATAACACACAATTATCCTTGCTTTTATTTATTGGTTTAATTCCATAATCTCGGGCTTTTTTGGCGTCCGTCAGGAACTGAATTTCAAAATAAAAATAACCGGAAACAGACGTAGGCCTATAAGGGACATTTCGAGCATCATTGCGATTGTCAACATTTCTGAATTTAGGATGGCCGAAGACACTACACTACCCATAATCCCCAGCTATCTTTAGGACTACAGTCCCCGTAAGGTTACGCCGAGCGTCAAACAGCTGTGTGAAATGGAACGAAACCACGCCAGACTATCCAAAACTGGAATCGAACGCCCCCCCAGAACTACACATGCTGGCTATTGTGTTTCGCAAAATGTTCTATGGGACGTCTCTACTGAACGTTTTCGTTTTTCCCACAATTAGAAGTTGCCAGTATTAAACACATTGGTGTTATCAAATGTAAAACATATAATTTATAAATGGGTGAAAATCGCTTGTGTCCATAATGCGCAGCATTAATATATAGCATTAATATATACCCACATGGCAGCTCATTGTTACTTTGTAATTCTACTCCACTACAATTCAGAGGTTAACCTGGTATTTTTACTCCACTGCATTTATTTGAGTTACTTTGCAGATTCTGATTTATGATGTGAAATATAAACAACCCTTAAATCAGACTTTAGTCACAGAGTCTTTTTTCTTGTTAGCTGCCTTGTGTTCTGCGATACGCAATTCAAGAGATCTTTTTCTTGACCCCTCGGCTCCATGTTGCAGCAACATGTTGTGCAGCTCTGGTGAAGTCTGGGCGCAGATGAGTCAGAGGGGGGTTATCCAGTGGTCTGCATGTGTGTGAGAGGAATCACCCCAACAACTGCCTGGCTCTTCGCTCTGTTTCCATGCATCGTGCATGTTGTTCTCTTTCAAATATCTCCCCGTCTGTCCGTGTGATGCGGCTGATGTGAAACAGCTTTTGTTCGGAGCATTACGTTTAAAGAGGTAATTACTCTGTTCTCATCCTGTGAAAATACATCAAAGCCCAACCACTACGTCTAATTGCCGCTGACCTTCACTTTGTAAAAAAAGGCATTGGCAGAAGAAGAAAGTTGTGCATGTAACCTCCTATCCAGAGAGCATTTGTCCTCAGACAATCCCAAGTGACTGGGTTCTTTGGAAATACATGATCCTCCTGATTACCCATGTAAATATCTGTTTATGTCTGTTCTCAATAAACTGTAAGAGGAATGCAAGGTATTTGCTTTACTAACACTGCTGCAGGGAAACTCAAAACCGCATGATTTACTAAAGCTCCACAAAACCCTGCAATTATACAGCCTGTTGGCATCGAGGGAGCCTTTTGTCAGCTGTGCTGTCCTCTACAGCGCTTCAGTTGGCAGTGATGGTTTCTATGGGCAGCAGCAGACAACATGTGGTTTCAAGATCGGAAACATACTGTATCTTACTGTATGTAGCAGAGGAGGTCCAAAATAGAACCATACAAAGTGAAATATTAAGTTATTGAGATGACCGGTACGCAGCATTACTGTGTTCCTTCTACAAGAAAATAGCATGACGATATCTATCTAAAGTTGAGGGGACAACCAGAAGTATGAGATATTTTCCTTACAGTATATTATCAAATTAATAGCAACAAATAATGTATATTTTTTGAACCAATAGTTTAATACATAATACTATGCTCATAGTTATGAAAATATAACGTTATCATTCTTAGTTTCCAAAGCTAACGCTGGGTTTGCTAAAGTATAATCATATTACATATTCAGCTTTTGTTCTCAAAAAACAAGTGCTAACAAGCTAACAAGTGGCTAAATGATCAACAGTTTGAAATCAACTGACGCAAAAAAAAGATACTTCTGACTTTTTCAAAGTGTCTATAATGAAATTAAAATGATCCCTTCCAATACATTCTGATATAATGAGAAAGGGGGATGAACAATAACTTAATAATCATATATTCATACTCACAGCAGGGCCGCTGGGTCCCCTCTCACCCTTGTCACAAGCACACTTGCTCTGGGCCAGAGGACACTTCAAACACGGGGAAAGAAGAGTCAGACATTTGGGGACATAAATCAAGAAATGTGCAAAGAAAAAAGCTCAGTCATGAGACTTACCCCTTCATCTGCCAGAGCCGTCTGTGGAGCAAGAAACAGAAGAATGTCAAGATGTTGTCAGACTGAGCCCATATGGTTCATGTACCCCCCCCAGCACACACTGTCAGAACAGATCACAGGAATCAAAGACTATAAAAGAGATATTGTCGAAGTAGACTGATGGATGACTCAGCTTAATCCGTGTCCCTGACAGTAAAGCGGATGTATCCATTTTGAAATGAAGATACAGCCCGGAGGTTTATGGTCCCAATGTGATGAACATGCAGAAATAAAAACATCTTTGTTCCAGCGGCCATCAATCAGATGAACAAAGTTGTACAGATACTATGAAAGCAATACTTATTTATTATCATTTTATTTTTGAGGTTTAGGTTATGATTGTTGTGGTATTTTGTTTGTCTAAAGATGGATGCCTCTCTGTCTTACGCAACCCAAAATCTACCTAGGCCTATGTACAAATAAAGTAAACCTAAACTAAACCATTTACTTCTGGTCTCAAAGTTAGATTGTAAGATTTTATTAGCACCTGATACCCAAACACCCAATTAAACATGTCCACAGCTGGCTTGGGTTCAGGCCTTCGACCTCCTCCACCTGTTTCTGCGAGTGGATTCACATCCTTCGTTTCCTCGTCTTGGCAAAGCTCCGATTTTCACCAGACACTTTGTTTTTCTCTTCAAAGCTAACCACATTCTCTACACAAGGAGGAATGGTCACAATTCCAATGAGACGAAAAACAAACCACATGCGTTGATGGGTAAAATATCCTCGCTAAGCATTCAGGGGATGTTTCGGTGTCGGGTGTCTGAAGACGACAGACAGAGGAGTGATGTGGTCAAATGCTGAGACTGAAAGATTGAAGATAGTGTCTCACAGAGGAACTTTCTGATGACATACAGATGCACATGGAGGGCAATGAGATGAAAGTGTGCTGCTGGGCTCTTGCATGCCAGCAGAATTGCATGCTGTCAGGATCAATGCTGTCGGAGCCTTGATGCAACCTTTCTATAAAGTTTCCCCTTATCATATTTGGACGTATACCACCTGTGTCAACATTAAGAGTTTGAAGTGGTGTCTGTGGAGCTGGTAGAACTGTTTTATAACGCGGAGCATATGTTACAGCCAGCAGCCCGGTTGTGTCTACAGGATGTTGCTGCGCAGCACATGTTCTAATTATGTCAGTGGAAATTAACCGTCAGTTCATGGAAGTGACCCAAATCACTCACGATAAAAAACTGGGAATGAAGACAAACTTTGTCTTGGGGTAATTCTCAACACACGCTTGGGCGAAAAATAATTTACAAAGAGATTTTTTTTCGCCCAACTGAGTGAATCAGGATGCATTTATCTTACAGTGATGACAGCAGAACTGTTACTATGGCAGCAGGTGGCAGGTGTACATCCGTCATGTAATGAGGTAAAACTATAGGTTACTTACGTAACCCCAGGGCTCAGAGTAACATGAAGTGAGATGTCTCACTATGAGATGCGCCTCATCGCGGAGCAAACAGAAGCATAGATCTCATTACGCCAATCCTGATTGGCTGGTGATCTTGACGTCAGCATCAGGGAAATCACCCCCTATAAGTAGCTTGCGCCACAACGCATGCATCATTCAAAATAAGCACCTCTTCTCGCTTCACCATAGCAAGGAGGGCCGTCTGGTGAGACATCTCACTTCATGTTACTCTGAGAACTGGGGTTACGTAAGTAACCTATAGTTCTCATTCATAACACTCCGTTCGATGTCTCACTATGGGATATTGTAGCTCCCGTATTGCCAGACGAGCTTATCTCGAAGATCACCGATTAACCAGAACTTAACAGGTAGAGTCCCGACTCAACAAGGTGCCCAGCACTGCTCGGGCCACGCTTGGAGCGGAGACGTCCAGTCTGTAAAAGCGGACAAAAGTGAGCGGCGAGGACCAGCTCGCCGCTGCACAGATGTCTTGGATGGAAACACCCTCAAGGGTCAGGATGTAGCCAGGCCCCGAGTCGAGTGAGCCCGCAGACCCGAAGGTGCTTGCAAACTCTGACTCGTATAGGCCAAAGCAATTGCCTCCACGATCCAGTGGGAGAGCCGTTGCTTAGTAACAGACTTGCCCTTGTGAGGGTTAGCCCAGGACACGAAGAGTTGGTCATTAAGACGTAGCTCCTTTGATCTGTCCATATATGTGTGTAAAGCCCGGACTGGACACAACAGATCCTGCTGCTGCTCCCCGGAGGAAACCAGCGGCGGAGGAAATGCCTCAATGTCACTTGGGGTACACGAACCAACCACCTTTGGTATAAAGGCAGGGTTGGGCTTCAGCAACACTCTAGTTTGCCCTGGGGCAAACTGAGTGCATGAGGGATGTACAGACAGTGCATGGATATCACTGACCCGCTTGGCGGATGCCAGGGCCAGTAACAGCACTGTCTTGAGTGACAGATGTTTCATGTCAGCTCCTTCCAGGGGTTCAAATGGGGTCATTCTGAGCCCATTTAAAACCACTGCCAGGTCCCATAAGGGCACCAGCGACCTGGAGACAGGGAGGAGCCTGCGAGCTCCCTTCATAAAACGGCAAACCAAAGGATGTTGGCTAGCCGTCTTTCCCTCAAAGCCCACATGGCATGCAGCAATAGCAGCCAGGTACACCTTGATCGTGGAGAAAGCTCTGTGTTTATCGATTAAGTCCTGTAGAAATGATAAAATCACCCCGACAGGACATTGAAAAGAGATGTGTCCTTCTTGAAGGCACCACTCCTCAAACACCCTCCACTTACAGTCGTAAAGAGACCTGGT
The DNA here is from genome assembly GCF_902827115.2 of Pseudochaenichthys georgianus. Lineage (NCBI taxonomy): Eukaryota > Metazoa > Chordata > Actinopteri > Perciformes > Channichthyidae > Pseudochaenichthys > Pseudochaenichthys georgianus. The sequence goes on from NC_047504.1 coordinate 5,165,334, forward strand.
GGAGGAAGCTCTCGCACTCTGAATAGTGTTTATCACCTTCTGAGGGAGTCCCACTGTATTCAGATTGTACCACTCACGGGTCAGGCCCGTAGTGCCCCGCGCTCTGGGTGTGGGTGAAGGATCGCCCCCCCCGCCTGAGACAATCTGTCCCTGTGTTGTGGGGGCTGCCATGGCTGCCCGCACAACAGCTGATATATCTCCGCCAGCCCGTACGTTGCGGGCTAGGGCGGAACCATCAGGATAAGTGTGTGGCGTTGCTCCTTCACTCTGGCCAGAGTTGGGGGTAACAGAGCCAGGGGTGGGAACGCGTACAGAGGACCCGGAGGTCAATCGTGTACGAGTGCGTCCCCGCCTAACAGTGCGTTTAAATCGTGCATTAAAGAGAACAGCTGTCATTGAGCATTTTTTCTTTATGCGAACAGATTTAACGTGGCTCTGCCGTAACGCACCCACAGCGGACTCACGATCCTTGGATGAGGAGTCCAGTCTGCATAGAGTGGTGCACCTCTGGACAGTAGTTTTGTCCCGAGGTGCATCACTCCCGGTACCTGTGTCGCTCTCAGAGAGAGGAGACGTCTGCCGCTCCAAGGGATCAGTTTGTGTGCCAGTGTGTGTGACTGGAGACAACGCAGCCTCCCTTGGCGGTTCATACACGATATCGTGTTGTCTATCCTCACGAGGACATGGTGTCCTCTGAGAGAAGGCAGGAAGCGTTTTAGGGTGGGGACCACCGCTAAAAGCTCCGGGTGATTTACGTGCGCCAGCTGGAGGTCTCTGTTCTAGGGACCTCTCACCGGGCAACCTTCGTAAATACCCTATCAGCCTGTCTGACCTGCGTCCGTGGTGACCACCTTCCGTGAAAGGACAGCACCTGTAGGCGCGTCCCGTACTAGAAAAGTCGGGTGTAGTGCCACTACACGTTACATAATAACCAATACTCTCCGCACGCCGTGGCGTTTGGGGTTTAGTTTTATTATGAGCCCCATGTTGAGCGGGTGCTCTACGAGGACATTTGTCTGCGTAATCTGACTCTGCTCGGCGGGCATTATAGATAAAACCCTTCTTTCTAGGAGAGAGAGAACCTCTCTCTAGAATATGGGTTGACTCTCTCTGGGCTTGTGAAAACAGATAGTGTGTAACTGTTTTGAGAAGCCCAGGCAGATGTCGTGAGTATCTCCTGCTGTATGCTCCTTAGAGCCAGCTGAGATGTCACGCTTACAGCCCCAGCCGGCACTGCGCATGCGCGTGACGGTGGTGCCTTCACAGACCCGTCAGTAATCCGCCTTTTGAGAGATGCCGTAGCTGCTCTCAGAAGGGGAACAATTGACGGGCTGTTTATTGGCTTCATTGATTTTCTTTTCATTTTTTTTTTAGCTACGCCCTCGGCCTGAAGCCTGGATGCGTCAGCGGCAAATGTTTTATGACAGAGGAATCAATCAATGTGTGACATGTGTTTGTGCGGACTTGAGGATGGTGTTTAGGCATCTCTCGAGGCGGCGGGAACACATTCAGAGCTGGGGAATGAACTTACAGCTCTGTCACGGAGGGGAGAAGGAGGGGCTGTCACGCCGCTCGCTTCTTCTTCCTCGACTGCTGGCCGAAATTCTGGGTTGGCTGAGCCTGAGCTGCAGCCGTAACCGGAGATTTTCTCGGCCAACTTGCCCTTGTCTCCAGCCTGGGCTGGGGACTCGGGGTGGGCTGCGACCTCTGCTTGTCCGGTGCTTTAAACTGAGCAGAGTTCGAGACAGCTTGGGTGAAGGACTGCTGCTGCGAAGGACTGCTGCTGCGAAGGCAGCGGCTGGACCCTTCGAGGGAGGCAGAGGTGGAGTGCCTCGTCCTCCTTCTTCTTCGTCTCACACCTCCTTTGCATGGAGGCGAGAGCGGAGCCGAAAATTCCCTCGGGAACGATGGGCATATCCAGCACATCCTCCTTTTCCCGGTCAGGAAGGTTGGTGAGGTTGAGCCACCTCGCTATTTCCTGCACCACCATGATCCCCATTACCTTTCCCGTGGCCTGGACGGCACAGCGCTGGACACGGAGGCAAATGTCCGTGACCGCTGCCATCTCGTCCAGAGTGGCTGCTCCCGAGCTACCCGACAAGTCCTCGCAGAGCTCCGCTTGGTAGGCGGTTAGCAGCGAGGACACGTTCAGGGCCCTGGCGGACAACGCTGCAGCTTTGTAAGACTTTTCAGTCATTGTAGACTGAAAGCGGTCCGACTTTGCTGGCAGCGTGGGGTTCCTGCTCGGTGACGACCAGCGGTTCCATGGGCGGTATGCGGAGCAGGCCGAGCTTCTCCATTCTGTCGCAGTCTAGGGAGGAGGCACCCTGGATTGGGACCTTGTTGCTGAAGGGCCGGTCTCTCCACGAGACCGACACTTCATCCAACATTTCCGGGAAGACCGGAAGGAGTTGCCTCTTTGTCCGCGCTGCTTGGGGAAGATGTTTTCCCTCGTAGCGGGACCTGGAGGTCTCCTTGGCCATTTCAAGCCACGGGACGTTGAGTCTGGCCGCAGCGCGTTTGCACACGGCCTGCAGGTCCATGCTCAGACCGGGCGAAGCTGGTGCGCTATCGCCCGGGAGAGCAGCCCTCGCTCCAGGCTTTGCAGCCTGGGCCGATGACATGAAGGTGTCCTCTTCTTGTTCATCCGACTCGGACAGGAGGAACGCCAGGGCGTCCTCCTCTTCGTCCTCCTCTTCGTCCTCCTCGTAGTCCAGCTCGAGGACATCCTCCGCGGGTGAGACCATGGTGAGGTCTAACCGGGAGCCCCAGCTTGGTAAAGCGCGGGAATCCATTCCCGCATGGCTTGTCGTCACCGGGTCCCGGCCTGCCAGGGCGCGGGATTCCGGTTCTGTGGCCATCGCAGATAATGAGCCCCAGACCGACACGGAGAGGGGTTCACTCTCTGTGGCGGACGCCCCCGTGTCTTGACTGCCGGCCGGCGGGTCCATGGACATGGGGGGGTCCTGTTCCGACAGGCTAGCTTGTCGTGCTAACCGTCGGCGGAGGCTCTTGAAGCGGATACAATGTCCGCATGAGCCGGGGATGTCGATAGCGCCTCGGGCGTGTTCCAGCCCGAGGCAGGACGAGCAGACCTGGTGTGTGTCTGTGCCCGAGATCTTCAACCCGCAGCCGCAGAGTCGAGCCACCGAGTCCCTGACTCCTCTGGTGTGAGGGAGAGGGGCGTCCATTTTGTTCGCCTCGTGGCGTGGAGAGGGCCCGCTCTCGACAGGTGGGACGGGAAAAAAAGATGTTACCACCTTGTCCTTAATCCGGAGAAAAGGACGGTGGGTCTTTTATTCCCGGAGAATACTGACTGGTGTGACAGTATGCTCCTTTAATCCTTTCCTCCTCCGTGGAGAAAAGAAAAAACTTCCTCGCTACCGTGGTGTCGGTAGAGAGGGAGCGAGCTAGCAACAGGTGTGCTGCTAGCTTGAAAAATCGGACCTACCTTACTTTCTCGGGTAAGAGAAGAGCGAGGTCGATTTGAAATATTAACAGCGTTAGTATTACCGTCTTCCTGCGAAGCAGAAGGAGTAGCCGGCGAGCGCCCGTCGACCGAAATGGGTATTTGGGTTCAGTCTGTGGACCGTTAAGCTTGTCCGGCTACTGCAGAGATGTGCTCTGAAGCGAGAAGAGGTGTTTGAATGACGCATGCGTTGTGGCGCAAGCTACTTATAGGGGGTGATTTCCCTGACGCTGACGTCAAGATCACCAGCCAATCAGGATCGGCGTAATGAGATTGATGCTTCTGTTTGCTCCGCGATGAGGCGCATCCCATAGTGAGACATCGAACGGAGTGTTATGAATGAGAACATAAAGCAGTGGGTTTTGTAAGGACTTGCTTTTTGGGGGAATGAAGAAGTTAGAGAAGCTAAAAATCTAGTTTACATTACTGGTAATAAACAAAAAATTAAAATATATGCAATTACACAAATGATTAAAGTACCTTTGTAATTTATGTTTGCCCAAATCAATGACTTTATAATGCATAGCATCTAAAACCAGAACGCTAATTTGACCAATGTCACTTTTGAAAATTCGGTTTCAAATCTGAAACAAAAACAAAGTTAATGTTTACTCACAATCTCCTTGATGAATTTATCCACAATGCCTCGGTCCTGCAGGTTGTGAAGGTAGCGGGAGGCAGGGGAGCTAGCGATTAGCCGCAGCTGGGCTACGTTGGCCTGCTCGTTGGCTTCAGGTGTGATGCCGATGGTGAAGAATCGGACGCCCTGGTTTTTGGCATCAGCCACGGCAGAAAATATATCTGGGTTCCTCGGGTGTGAGACGCCATCGAAGAGCAGGACGGCCACTTTGATGCTGCTGGGACCCGACTCCTCCAGGTAGATACGAGTGAGGTTGGTGATGGCGTAGGTGGTGTAGGTGCCGTGACCGATGTACGCGATGGGTGTGATTCGAGCCTTGAAGTCTTCAATACCCCTCCACTGTTTGAAGGTCCGCTCTATGATGACATGGCTGCTGTACTGGAGGAGGGCGGCCCTGGAGCTGAGGCCCCGGCCCGTCTGCAGCTGAAGGTTCTGGAGCCGGCCCATCACGTCCGAGGCGAAGCGCTTCTCCTGGGCATGGTTGTCCTTGGCGCTCTCCGAGCTGTCGATCAGGAAGGCTATCTCCAAACTGCAATCTTCATCTATGAGTGCTAAGGAAGGAAGAGAAGAAATCTTAGCAATGACATCAAAAGAAAGAAGTAAGGGTTTGCACTGATTCAGACAGCCGCTTTGGACAATTATTTTTGAATTACAGTGAAGCATTTTCGTGGAATTGTTCGCTCAATGTGACTGAAAAGCAATTGATTAATTTGAGAGTTGACCTTATGTGGTGTTTTGCGCTAAGCTAACGTTAGCTCACTTTCAACGTTGCACTAGCTGCAATAGCCGCAACTACTGTTAGCTAACATCCTTTCAGCCCTGTGGTCAGAGGAATGGAGAGCCTAACAGGTGATTTGGTGGTTGCCTATCAACAATCACAAAAAACAACCCAGTATAATCGGGGCCTTATTTCTTTTCTTCAGTTTGGTGAGAAGATCTCTTTACACTGGTTAGCTTAGACTGTAACCAAGGGGAAACTGTTTAAAAGGATTGCATATCATTACTTTTTGGCATTTAATCATAAGATGATATTTGTAATTGCTTCTGATGAAGAAAACAAACCAACAAGTTAACTGCACGGGATGTATTATTCATGAGTTTCTGTTGCCAAGTTACTTGTCTGCACCTTTACAATGAAAACACATCTTTAATTACTCTCATATCAACACAGTATGGCTGTTCAACTCGTCTGAACATGATATATTGTAGTTGGTTTAGGGAAAAAGACTTTCATATCCAGCCAAATATATAGATCCACGTCTTCACAGCCAAATGGATTTTATGAGTCAGGGAGAAATCTTTATCTATGGAGCCTTCAGGAGGGGTAAAGGTGATTTACTGACTATTTAAGCTCTATAGGCTTCCCTTTCCGGATAAGTGTTCATGAATGTGACATACATTTTGAAGAGGGAATAAAAGCAACTTAACTTGCCGCACCAACCTTCAGCAAAGGAAGGAGGTCACAGATGTAATAGAGGCTGAGGATAAATCACATTAATCTTGGCGGAAATATGTCACCGAGAGAATGCGCCTGAGGAACCAGGATTCTGAGCGTATAAAACATTTGGGTAACAGAGCACTGAGCGGTCACACGGGAGATGGATGGCTCCGAGAGGCCTTAGAGATATGATCAATCCGAGTGGATTGCATCCTCCAGCGATGTCCTTGTTGAGTATCATGTTCGATTTTTTTTTTTTACCTGTGGCAGCAGCTTTTTCTCCCGGTGATGAAAAAAGTGAAAGATGTTCTGCCTTCACAAATTCCATGCCACTTTACCTAGTTATATCAGTGTAAAATAGCCAATGAAACAGCCCCAGGCCAAATGTAGAGAAAATACTTACATTTCTGCGGTATGGAATTGGAGGGAATTACTTTGAGCTTCTTCTTGGTGGTCACCACCTCTTCCTCATAGTCTTCACCATAGTCCTGTGCACAGAGACCTTGAAGTCCCCACAGGAGCAGGAGCCAGTGCAGAGAAGGCAGCATGACTTCCCTGAGAGATAAAGAGAAGACGCAGATAGATAAAAAGACCCTGACACGTCCTCACATTTTAATACCTTCCAGAAAAAAACTCAGAGAACAAGCTTTAACAAGCATGAGGGTTTGAGACTCAGGCATCAGGCATGCATAACTCACAATGTTGCTGACTTAGCTTTCCACTGTATTCAGCTCTATAAAGCTCTCCTGGCAGTGAGGATGTTCAGGAAAAGTGCAAGTAGGGAAAAGGAGAAGGATTCTTCATTCAGAGTTAGTTTGTTTCCATGTCCTGAGCATCCAGCCGAGTGTCCTCTTCCAGGGATGGATCCTGATTGAGTCTGAAGGTCAAGGCACGTCGAGGGGACACCAGCAGCAGCAGCGGCAGTGTGTTACTAAAGGTTCAGACTGTATTCTGCATCCAATGAGACTCAATTCAAGCCATTCAAAACTGGCAGTAAATTAAGGGAAGTCCAGCCCTCTTTCAAAATCACTCACTCCCATGTAGGGGAGTGTGTGGGAGGGGTACAGCGTATAGACAGCCCTCACCATGACAGAGCAATGAGTGCCCCCCCTTCCTATTTCCTTTTCTTAAGAAAGTCATTTTGTATTTGTGCTGGACTATTTAAAACCAGGGAGTGAAAGCAAGTCCCCTGGGAATAAAAGCAATGTGTCAAAGACAGCTGGTTAGAATTCAAACGTGTTTTCAATGTGTTGGGTTAGGGTTAGGTGGGGTTAGGGTTCATGGGAGCACCCATTAAGACACCAAGGTCATGTCATTGGTCATGTTTGTGAAGAGTTTACACATGTTGACTGCTCTTTCAAATCTATTTCACTGAGTCCGACTGTTTGTTGGCAAAAGTACTGTAATGTAAAGTATTATTTTGTTAGCTTTGAAAAAGTAAAGTCGCATTCTTACAAAAAATCTATCTATCTAATATTATCTTAATTAAGATAGATATGTCTGAGGACTTGATACCATTACACTGTATTTTAGCAGTTGCCATGACTCCAATTGTTACTTTTGGCCACTGTGGCGCTCTTTAGCAAAGGTTACATAGTCTCGCTTTCTACTGAACTGTTAAATGAAAGTCCTGAGGCATTATGTCGTGCTGGTTGTCCATCTGTCTCTTTCTCCTGAATGCAATACCTCTGGAATGTCTTAGCACAGACGTCCATTTCGACCGAGGGTCAAAGTCAACGTAACTTCACAGAACATGTTCTTAAGAAACTATTATCATGGCATTTAGGACCGACATGGATGTTAACTGCAACTGTACTGTTTGGAGAATTTTGAATTTACATTGCTGGTGTAAGCTGGAAATCTTCATAATGAACCTTTCGTCCCCACCAAAAACGAAAGGTTTTTAATTTGCTTGCTATGTTCTCTAGCTAGTTGCTAAGGTTGTCTTTCTGCTATCGTGTTGCAGACAACAATGGAACTTTGAGAGCTAAACCGAAACAGTAAAGTTGTTGGAATGAACCAAAACAAAGACACTATAAAATCCAAAGAGAGAAACTGCAGACTGCAAGCTACATCTTTCACATTAATCTGTCTATCCAGTGTAGTTCTGAAAACATCTAGTATATCTGCTTTAAGGTATACATTATGTTTGGCTTTCAGGGGCCTCGCCCGCAGGATAATCTGGAATAGTTCGTATAGGTGATTTATACCCTCAGGCAACACACCTTGCAAAGGCAGCATAGCGTGACTCATCCTTAAAAACACAGAGCTGTCTTTCTGTTGGCATAATTCACTAAAAACATAAATTTCTAGACGACAGACAGAAGTAAATCCGTATGAAGGCTACTGCCACTATCATTTACAGATAAATCCATATTTATATCCTCTGGCATTTGTCTTTTTATCTACAGTCACATTGTGAATGGAATTACTATTTTCAGAAAAGTCAGATTTTGTGCATTGACCCATGACATCATCCAGAGGTCTCTTGAAAGCCACCCGTTAAAGGTTATCACAGTTGACTTTCTTCAGAACAAGCCCCGTTTTCTTATTGAAACCTGGTGCGTGTTTCTTATCAGCACCAAAGAAAAGTCTCATAACTCTTTGATTTCATTATAATCTCTGTGCAGTCCCGGATCAGAGGAGTCTCAACATCCCATGAGACTGTCTGCAGCCATAAAAGCTGAAACTGGATTCACATAACTCTGCAACAGGGATAACTGTGTGTGTTTTTAGTGCCTACTGTACTCCTGGAAGCAAGGAAAGTTGAGCTGTCACTCAAGAATGCTTCCCTTGAAAAATAGTTCTCCTTAAATCTGGTTCCGCTCTCCGTCCTTCGTGAGGAGACCTGATTATGCAAAGCAAGGGTTTACGTTTTTTTTTTTTTTTTTTAATATTGTGTGTGCTAGTTTGTAATGAGAAATAAGAAGATGCTGTTACTGCTTGTCTGACCTTAAAGTTTTAAAAAAGGTACAACTTTGGCTACTAAATTAATAAAACTTTGATTATTCACTCTTTGTTGTATAATACACACAATTTAGCAAATCTAGGACTCAGCAAACGACTGAGTTTCAATATGAGATACCATGTACAAATGGAAAACTAAAGAATATCAAGTTATATGCGAAAATAGCGTATCTGGAAATCCACTTAATAGTAACAATCGTTTTTAAATGCATTTAGTTTCAAAGTTAAGATCCTACTTTCGTTCAAAGCAGGGATTCTGAATTAATGAGTTCTCAAAGCAGTCTCTAAATTATAAGACCCATTCTTTTAAAGGTGCATATTTAAATAGATGAATAAGGATGGATTGATCTAAACAAATAAAAACACAGTAATGCTCTAGTAGATACAGACACCAATAAAAAGCAAGACCTGGCATTTCATCATTTCGTTTTTCAAGACTACATAGTTTGATGTTGTTTTCTGTCTCTTTGCACTCCTTACTAATCTCTATGTTGTCATTTTGAGTCTCTTTCAGTCAATTAGGGTCTCTTTGTATTCATTTTGATTTGAGTCTATTTGTGTATTTTTTCACTTTGTTGTCATTGAGAGCCTCTTTATAATCATTGTGCTATTCTTTGTTGTCATTTTGAGTCGTCTATATGTAATTATGAAGAGTCAAGTGCTGCTTTCCTCACGTTGTACTTGTTGTTCATTTGAGCCTCTTTTAAGTTATTAAAAGTCTATTTGTTATCATCTTGTGTCTCTTTGCAGACGGTTCATGTCTCTTTGTGGTCGTTCTGAGTCTCTTGGTACGTGAATATTTGATTGACATCTAGCCGGGGCCTGAGTCCATGCGTATGTGTGAAAGGAGAAGGAGAGGCTTTCTTTTATGACACTGGAAGCCACCACTTAGCTCTTTGATATCCCCTAACCCCTGCAGGTATCTTTCCTCTGACATTCTGTCTAACCACTGTTTTCACAAGATAATGCATGTTCCTTCAACATATAGTTACCGCTCTGACAACAGAGGCTGCTGATTGTTAGCAGGTGAACCCCACGTAAGAGTACTCAGAGCAGCGACACCGATATGTATGTCTCAACAGGTTTTCATACCAGTCTGATCTAAAGGAGAGCTGACAGCCACTCAGCCACAAACCGAGGTCAAACTGGAAATAATCCTTTAAGTGGAACAGTCATGGCATATTATAGGAACGTTCCACAGATTTTCAGATAGGAGTATGCGTTGTCAATCACAGATTAAAAGCATGACTTTCAAATATGACATGCTTGTCTTGTACCTGGCAGTTACTGTCTTTAAGCATGCTAATGTTCGCAAGCATCAAACACAAATGCTGCTTTCATGGGATGATCAAAATGTACACGTTTTAAAGTCGCTCCTTTGACTTTGGTGTGTTCATTAACTTTTAGTCATTACGTGGAAACAACAAAGAAGTTGTGTTGTTTTGATAGCTTTTATATTTGAGCTTCTATGTGTTATACTTGTTGCTACACCAGTACATGATAAGAAATAACTTGTATTACTAATCTAGGTCATTCTGCATGGACAACAGTTATCAATACAATATAAAAAATGTAACATTACATATTTTTAAAAAGGTGTCTTAACCCAACAGTTACCTAAATCTGCCACGCAGACACATACACACAAAATGAGTTGCTTGCTTTTCCTCCCGATATCACATAAATGCAGCAAAGGTTAACCTGACGCTAAATGTTATTAGCTTTGCAGGCTTTTGTAAACTGAAGTGTTGTGCTGGATAAGATGTCATTAGAATGCATCCTATATTGACCATGAGCAAAATGTCATGACAAATCGATTAAATAATTGTCGAGACATTAACGTCAGCTAAATACAATGTAATGTCCGTCTGGAATACAGTGTTGCACTGACAGGCAGACTTACATTTCTTCATTGCCTAGTCATGCCACTAGCAAGGCTTAACACACCATATCAAAATCCCAAAAGCAACTCACCGCTGTCAGCTACCATCTGTTCCAGAGTATTCTCATCACCTTTACGGTCAAAAAGCTTGAAAAGCAAAACCGTGTTTCCTCACCAGAAATGCATGGAACATGTCTGTGCCAGGTCGAAGGTCACCAGCTGTCCCCAGCATGATGAAGGGGGGGGGGGGTTACCTGATGGAGTTTATAAAGGTTATTGTTGTGTATTCAAATACAGAGAGGAGCAGACTTTTCTCGACATCTCAAATGGTAACATGTCCATTCCTGCACGACGTGAAGTCATTGAGCTTCATCACCATGGCTATAGTAACTGCAACACAGTCACAATATTTCCAGAGGTGGAGGAGTATTATGGAAACCTTTTGGAAAAAAGACTGAGTGGTCTAAACAAGTCTCCCTTTTTCACAAGAACTGTTCAACTTCATTGGCATTTAGAGGGATCTCCAGCTGTAATAATAGAACAAATCACCACAAAAGCCTGCCAACACAAAGTGTTCTCAGTCATCACTCTTTAGTTTGTCATTCACAGGATGTGTAATCCAAATATGTGCTGTGTTTTCGCAGACAAATACAGACTAGTAGAGATGATAGGGTGCCTGCAGACAGTCGGATAATCATGTGGGTAAGAGCAGTGGTGCCATGCCTTGTTCAATCAGTACCAGTAATAAACAAACTACATTTAAGGAACACATTAAAAGGAAAATTTGACTAATTTCCCCTAAACACACAGACTGATTTATGTACTAGTGAATCTGCTACTTACAATTCTACCATAGGGTATTCTTTGCAATGTTTACATTATGCTTTTAAATTAGGCTAAGAATACTTACGGATTTAAGCCTGCAAGCAAGAACAAGCATTACACTTTTCAGAAACGCACACGCTCACACAAACTTACACAAAAAACTTCCTTTGCACATTCTGTCTCTGTCAATACAGCAGCGCCCTCTAGTGTTCACATGGTGGTTGTACCTCTCCTGGCTTGAAATGCACACTTGCTGCATCCTAAACTCTAAAAGAAAATACTAGTCTGGTAGAAAGAAGTTGAACTTGGTGGTACTCACATCTGGTACTTAGTCAAATTAGAAGTACCAGAGTGTAGGAATACTCCGTTACAACTAAAAGTCCTGCATTCAAAAGTTGTCTCAAGTAAAAGTACAAAAGTATTAGCATCAAAATATACTTGATGTACCAAAAGTAAAAGTACTCGTTTGGCGGATACTGTTGAAATAGGAAATCTAAAAATGCCAATGTGATAGGAATTTAGGTAGAGAAGTCTGACATTCGTAGAGTACAGTAAGCTGTCAGTGTCAACAGAACTCTTGTATATCAGATACATTTCCAGATATAAAAACAAGGACATGTTTGTACTAGTGCAGCTTGCACAATCACAAAATACCTTTTCATTTAGGTGGCATCGGCCTAGTCAGTTACTGCCTTAACTGCATGCAATAAAGTTGTGATGTTTCATCTAACAATAAGAACAATTGCACTTACAGTGTTCAGCTTTGTTCAAACATGAGCCAAAGCAATTGAGAAAAATAGTAGTTATTTTAAAGAAATACAAAATGACCGTTTTTGATTTCAGGAAAACACTGTTCCATGAACTGTGCCAGGAAGCCTGCAGGGAGACATCATTAGTGCTATTAATCACACCTGGGTTTCAGCCTGCTTTCTCATTTCAAAACTTTCTAGACTGAAAGAAGCACCTTTCTAAACTTCAGTTATATATAGAATATGTTTTTTTTTTACGTGAACGTTATATGTTTAACTAAACAGTCCATTGTATGCAAAAGGGGAACTATTCTATTACACTTGTAATATTTGTTGTACATGTTGTCTATAATACTTGCTACTAAATTGAGTAATTATGGATTTCATGTTGTGGTATTATTTCTTTAACTTAAATATTTAATCTAATTACTGTAGGCAAGGCAAGGCAAGGCAAGTTTATTTATAGAGCACTTTTCAACGCAAGGCAATTCAAAGTGCTTTACAAAAAAAAAAAAATGAAAGACATTAAGCATTAAAAAATAAAAGCTAATCAAATAAACATTAAGAAAAAAATACATGGATAAAAGTTACAGTGCAGTCTAAAATATAAATAGTTCAATTAAACATTACAAGAAAAAGTACATGGATAAAAGTTACAGTGCAGTTTAAGATATGAATAGTTCAAATAAAAGCAGCGACAAAAAGAAAAGAAAGTAAAGCTAAAGAATGACATTTGTATTATTTTAAACTATCATCATCTTTCAATTTGATTTTTCTCCAAACAATAATAATAATAAGCATGTTTATTGGTTACTCTGGGATTAGAATAAAATGCACTTTTAATAAATATTGCAGACTTTGTATAACGGTTTAAACCATTACTTGTATCACTATCACTCAGCGCTAAAAGTGCCCTTAATGCGCCATCTTACCTTAAATATACCCTACTGTCCTACTAGGGCATTGCGTTCCAAGAATGCAGGGCTGTTGGTTGTTCCTAGAGTCTCTAAAAGTACAATGGGAGCCAGAGCCTTTTCTTATCAAGCTCCACATTTGTGGAATCAGCTTCCAGCTTGTGTTCGGGCGGCAGACACCCTATCCGTTTTTAAGAGTGCGCTTAAGACCTTCCTTTTTGATAAAGCTTATAGTTAGGGCTGATTAGATTCAGCCCCTAGTTTTGCTGCTATATGCTTCGTCGGGGGACATCTTACTTCTTCCTTCTCTCTGTCTGTACCATAGACTGTAAATATAAACCTGTGTACTCTCATGTTCCGATTAACCCAGCTTCCCCCAAGTTTCTTTTTGGTGTCTATCTACGCCGGGATCCTGAGTCGTGGCTGATCCTGTTGCTGTGGTCCTGAGTCCTGCATCCTGAGTCCTGGATCGCGAGCCCTGGATCCTGAGTCGTGGTTGTGCCTGTTGCTATGGTCCTGGATCCTGAGTCCTGCATCCTGAGTCCTGGATCGCGAGTCCTAGATCGCGAGCCCTGGCTGAACCTGTCACTGTGGTCCTGCCTGACTCTCATCATGCCACTTCCCTGACGGCTCCCACAGGATTGTTGACATCCTCGTGGATCCATCTTCTTATTATAGACACATGCATTTCCTAACATTTGGTCTACCTACGCTGTCAAATGTATTATCTTTTCAATGTACACACGGCATCTATTGCACGTCTGTCCGTCCTGGGAGAGGGATCCCTCCTCTGTTGCTCTCCCTGAGGTTTCTCCCATGTTCCCCTTTAAACTGTGGGGGGCTTTTATTTTGAAGTCAGGGCTTTTATGATCCTGTCTGAAGTGAAACTTACAGGAATTGAAACTTACTTGTGTATCCGTGTGAACTAGTTGAAATGGCTCAAGTCAAAACAAGGACAATCTACTTCTCATTTGAGTAATCTTGTTGGCACTGGGCGAGAGCTGTTGGTGTCTGAACCGCCAACTGTGAGGGATGTCCTGAGGTATAGAATGACTAACAAAGAACTGCTAACAGAGCACTTATATACTAATAAAGGACTGGCTTAGCCAGTTGAGCAGCACTTGAAACGATTGGCTCTTTGAAACCTGATGTTCTTATATGATTCTGTTTTCCTCAAGGTTGTGTCTTCCTGGTCGAATGTACTTATTGTAAGTCGCTTTGGATAAAAGCGTCAGCTAAATGCAATGTAATGTAATGTAATGTAAAGGTATGGCATCTACTTGAGGGATCAAAGTAAAGATGACAGGAGGAACTACCCAGCGGACCAGCTGGTGGGTGACACCTTCCTTGGTCTGATTGGTCAGTGGTCCAAAGCGAATGCTCTTTTCAAGCCACCTGTTATTAATGAAAAGGTGACCATCATGTCCAAGCTCAAGGAGGTCTGGAATCAGGCAGTGAAGTGTTCCCTTGGGAAGGGCAGACTTGATGCCAAAGAGAGGTTCAGTGTCAAGTTAGACCCATTATTTGATATGTTGACTTGCAAGTGTCAGATTAGCAGTTGTGAGAGGGGAGGCTGTGATGGCTGTGTGATCCAAGACAACATTAACTGTTCCTGCAGCAGAGAGAAAATGATTCCTTTAAAATATATTGCATACATCAAGGGACAGAAAGAGAAGGTTGGAAGTATAGGGCCCCACCAAATGGGGGCCCCTAATCTGCAGGAGCACAAGAGACAGGTGGGGACATTGGAAAGGCAGGGGATGGAAAAGGAGGAAAGTAGAAGGAGCAAGGAGGAAAATGCTGCAGCAGCAGACAAGGCAGCCAGGAAGGATGTTAAGAGATGTTTGGCAGATGGTGATGAGGATCTGGAATTGGGGAGTGGTGCTGAAGATGAGTTTGTCCCTGAAGTTGAGCTCTTCCCTGAAACTGAACCTGAGCCTGCAGCTTCAACAAAAGTACAGAGAAACTATGATGATATTCCAAATATTGCGCTTGTAAGGTATGGCATAGGGCTGAGACCAACTGCAGCTCTGATTGATGCAGGAATCATCACAGGGATAGTGGTGGTCTAATGGATAGTGAGGTGGGCTGAAGATTGGAAGGTTGTGAGTTCCGCCAGGAACACCACCACTAGTGTGCCCTTGAGTAAGGCGCTAGCCCTTAGTTACTCCGGGGAGAATGTCCCTGTAATTGGTAATTGTAAGTCGCTTTGGATAAAAGCGTCAGCTAAATGAAATGTAATGTAATCACAGAAGACAACACAAGTTAAGTGATCGAGAGCACAGGAAAAGTTGATGGGCGGATTGACCTGACAAATGTGATGATGGAAGCTGAGGGCAGTGACCAATCTTTTCCTGCAAAGATCAAAGAAGAACACTACAGTGTTGCTAGTGAGCCTAGGCACATCCTGTTTCAGCTGGACTGCCTCAAGTCCCAGAGGAAGGAGGTGCTGGACCTTGTGATGCCAACGGTGAGAAGATCTGCTTGGTATGCCCACAGTGAAGCCATCCTCCAAACACTGCTGTGCTCTGAGGATCAGAAGGAGAGAATTGAGGGGGTGGAGAGATTCCTGGCCATTAGGGGAGAGGGGGACCCAGACACTCAGCTGGGGGACTCTTCTGTCAGGACCATAGACTGTATATATAAGGTCAGGACCTGATCAGCTGGTCAGAAGGTGTGTCAGAGTGTGACACTGACAATTGAGCGGCCCGACCAAGCAAGGAGGCAGAGGCAGAACGTCCAAAGTGATAACCCGGTGTGGGCATTTATTAAAAACATGAACACATTACACACAGCCTCAATCCTGCTGCTGCTGTTCACTTGAGCCCAGCCTGCAGCCACCAGGATCTCACACACACACTCCCTGCCCCTAACAGACAGGGAAACAGAGCCTAAATACCCACACACACACTAATCAGCAATTATACACAGGTGAGGGGGGAGGAGACAACACAGGGCACCAAGGCAAGGCAAGGCAAGTTTATTTATATAGCACTTTTCAACACAAGGCAATTCAAAGTGCTTTACAAAAAATGAAAGACATTAAGAAAATGGCATTTAAAATCAGTCATTAAAAAGAAAAGCTAATAAAAGAAACATTAAAAGAAAAAATACATGGATAAAAGTTACAGTGCAGTCTAAGATATGAATAGTTCAATTAAAAGCAGCGACAAAAAGAAAAGTCTTCAGCCTGGATTTAAAAGTAGTCAGAGTTGCAGCGGACCTGCAGGTTTCTGGGAGTTTGTTCCAGATATTTGGAGCATAATAACTGAACGCTGCTTCTCCATGTTTAGTTCTGACTCTGGGGACAGAAAGCTGACCAGTCCCTGAAGTCCTGAGAGATCTGGATGGTTCATAATTTAGCAGGAGGTCAGAAATGTATTTTGGGCCTAAACCATTCAGTGCTTTATAAACCAGCAGCAGTATTTTGAAATCTATTCTTTGACACACAGGAAGCCAGTGTAAAGACTTCAGAACAGGAGTGATGTGATCCACTTTCTTAGTGTTAGTGAGGACTCGAGCAGCGGCGTTCTGAATCAGCTGCAGCTTTCTAATAGATTTTTTAGTGAGACCTGAGAAGACACCTTTGCAGTAGTCGAGTCTACTGAAGATAAAAGCATGGACAAGTTTTTCCAAATCCTGCTGTGACATTAGTCTTTTAATCCTAGATATATTCTTTAGGTGATAGTAGGCTGATTTAGTAACTGTTTTAATGTGACTGATGAAACTCAGGTCAGAGTCCATGACTACACCTAGATCTCTGGCTTTATCTGTTGGTTTGAACATTGCAGACTGAAGCTCAGCGCTAACTTTTATACGTTCTGCCTTGGCTCCAAAAACCATTACCTCAGTTTTATCTTTGTTTAATTGGAGAAAGTTCTGACACATCCAGTCATTGATTTGTTCAATGCACTTACACTTACTCAGTGTTTGAATTTGAGCATAGTCTCCTGGTGAAGTGGTAGCATGTAGATGTTAAAGAGAAGAGGCCCCAAGATGGAGCCTTGAGGTACCCCACATGTCATATTTGTCAACTCAGATGTGTATGTACCTATAGAAACAAAGTTGTTTCTGTCCTTTAAGTAGGATTCAAACCAATTTAGAACTGTTTCCGAAAGTCCCACCCAGTTTTCCAGTCGGTCTAGTAATATGCTGTGGTCAACAGTGTCAAACGCAGCACTGAGATCGAATAATACTAACACTGAAGTTCTGCCACTGTCTGTGTTTAAGTGGATGTCATTAAAGACCTTTACAAGAGCAGTCTCAGTGCAGGTGCACACAATCCAGCAACAGACATAACGGGAGGGGGAACACTTTTCAAACACAAACATATAACTGCACAGAAGTACACGCATACAACCCCAACTAAACGCAGTCATCACTTGAACAATTAATGCCACTTAACGCTATGATGTCTACACCCCCACATATTATTTGCACCCGGATTATTCTTAACCACTGTCATTCTACCCCAGCATAAGCACTTTCGGCGCTCTCGCTAACTCCCCTATCTTGTCAGGCGGAGCCGAGGGCCCGACCAGCACCTGCCAGACGACATTTCAATCAATACGGTTTAATCCTTTAATAAATACTATCTCAATAATTAGTATAAATTACATAACATTTTCAAATATGCCATGCCA
Organism: Pseudochaenichthys georgianus; assembly: GCF_902827115.2. Classification (NCBI taxonomy): domain Eukaryota; kingdom Metazoa; phylum Chordata; class Actinopteri; order Perciformes; family Channichthyidae; genus Pseudochaenichthys; species Pseudochaenichthys georgianus. The sequence continues at coordinate 5,182,861 of NC_047504.1, forward strand.
AACGGTACTGTGCAATCACGCTAATAAAGTGCAAAACTGTTCACTAAAGTGCTGAGTTACAAGGCCCGAAGCAGTCAGTCCACAGTGACGAAGTTACCTTCGTCACACAGAGCCACCTCTCACCTGCTTGCTAAGCACCTCAGAGGTGAAAAACGTCATCAAAACCCCCATGGAGGTACTCAACTGGCCTTGCCATACTCAAAGCATTGAGAGGGTTGTTAAAATGGTGACCGAGGCTTCTGCTAAGTACTTCTCACAGGAAAAGAGGGATGGAGGGATCAGAGCTCAGGAGTCCAGCAGGAGACTGATGTCCAAGAATGAGTCAAAGCAGGACTTGTGCAACCTGGCAAAGTTCAAGAAGTCAGAAGATGTATCTTTGTAATATTATCCAGTTATATATATGCAGTTCACCTGTTAATATATATGTAAAAAGGATTTGGCTTTGTCAATATAAATTATTTCCCTTATATATTTTACTATCTTACTGTTTTGAGGTTCGAAAGGGTAAAATTGCCAATTTAGAAATACAAAACGATGTACAGTAGGTTAGAGTTATCCTATCCAAAAAATAAGCTCATATTTGAATTCCCCATAAAAAAAGCACATCATTTAGACACCCCTCATAGAATTTCCTTCAGATTCATGTTGGCACCTGAGTATGACTCGCCCTAGTGTCGTAATGTCATACTGATATTTTGTACAAACTGTGAAGTCCACTGAGACAAATGTAACATGTGTGATATTGGGCTATATAAATAAACATTGATTGATTGATTGAAAGTAAACAATCATCAATACAAGTTTAAAAGTGCATTAACAGTCAAATATAAAAACCCAAAAATAGTTTTCACTTATATATTTGAATGTCCTTGTATATATTGTATTATACTTAAAATTGTAATGGTTTATTCAAAATAATAATAATAAAATGTCATTGTCATATCTTAACTTTTTGGGAACAATCCATTTTAACTGCAGCCGTCCCACAAATGAAGAGGAGTAAAAAGTACAATTTATTCCTCTAAAATGTTGTGGAGCGGAGTACTGGTAAATCAGTTTAGATAATTTACTTTTAATTGGTTAAGTTTCACCAAAGTCACACAATAACAATAACAAAAACAAACAAACAATTGAGAGAACCCCTGTGTTCTGCAAAGTACAATGACTGCTTTTGTCAATGGAGTCTGGCAGCTCTGCACAGGGCAAAGCTAATGGCACCCCCCTCGCAAAGGCCTGCTTGAAATATTCTAAATATAGTGGACACAACAACTGATGCATTTCTTGTTGGGTACTTTTTAAGAGGCTAAAATCAGTTTTTGTATGCCCCTGATCACTTATGTAATGCCTTGACTATGGATTAGATCCTTATACAACCCCATTTCAAACAATCCTAATTATACCTTTAAGTGTACTAAACTGACATGGTGAAGTCAGCTGACACCTTTTGTTAAGGTAAATAGCATAGATAATGATGTTGTTATTAATTTCTAGTTCTGTGAACACAAGCAGATGGAACAAGGAAACAACTGAGGAGTTGTAAGCAATTGATCTGGGGATTGAGGACACTGTCCTGTGACCCAAGCAACAAGTCTTCAGACATGAAGAACAAATGTTAGGGGAGGAGCTGAACATTTAACTTCCACTGACATGGGACATTGTGTATAAAAGGTTTGGTGACACCCTAAGGATGCTCAAACCATTTGTTCCAAAATCTGCAATAACTAAAGAACTGATATCAATGATAATTCCTATTATATGCCTTTTGTTTGTAGTGTCATTCAGCAGTTGTCACATTTCCTCTGCAGCTCTGGAGGGCAGAATGTCAGCTGGTGGAGCTTAACTTCTGCGCATGCCCATAACAGCGTTTCCTACGTAGCACGCATGCGCAGTTCACCTCCTCGGCCATTCATTATAAAGCCGCAAGTTCCTCCGTCTCTTTACACCTTCAGCCATTTTGACAATGTTGGGAGCTGTGGGACGCTGCTGCACCGGAGCACTGCAGGCTCTTAAGCCTGGGGTCGCGCCCCTTAAGGCCCTCGCTGGATCTCCAGCCGTACTCTCACGTAAGTCCTGCATGCAATGGAGCGTTTCAGCTAATTCGCAATAAGTAAAATACGCATTTACCAGCCTGTCAGGGAAGGGCAGGGGCAATGCTAATTTTAGCTAGCTATCGGTAGCATCATGCAGGCTGCCATAGCAGGCCTTAACATTAATATGTCTGATTTTGGACTAATTGCAAACGTTTGTATGGGTACACTTATGCATTTATGTTCATGTTGACACATGTCATGCAAAGGAAAATATCCAGGCTGTGTTTTTCTTGTGCTTGCATCAATGACCTTTATGTAATGACATGAGGCTGCCATCAGAGCCTGCTAACTTAGCATTACTTGTTACGTTTTAGCAAGGTCTGGCAAGTAGATTAGCAATGCAGAAAGACACCTTTCATGTTTATCCACAATATCATTACATTGATATACAAACGGTATAAGAATAACGAGTAGGGTTGATCATAAAGGTACTTGCCTTTCAATGTCCTGCGCTTGTCATTAGCCGATGTCACATTAGCCATGTTAGCTCGAAGTAACATTCGACTTCATTCATCGGTCATTCCACGTTAGTTTTATTAAGTCAGGAAATACCTTCTTAACGTTTGCACTGATTAATACATTGGATCTCACAGAAGTTACGTTAATCTTATCGATTGTTTAAGAGGGCGTTTCTCGATCATATGTTTTAAAAGCTTAGTTTGCCCGACAGCAATTACTTGACATTGAGAAGGACCGCAGACACGCAGTTGTCCCTTTCCGGTGCTATTTAACGGGAAGGAGGGCATGTTTGAATACACTGGCCTGACAAGGTCATGACACTGAGCTACTGTTTACTCGACAGGCAGAGACTATGTCGCACCTGTCGCCGCTGCTGCAGCCGCCTCCGGCCGCATTGTGGCTGTCATCGGTGCCGTCGTCGACGTCCAGTTCGACGAGGACCTTCCTCCCATCCTCAATGCCCTGGAAGTAGCCGGCCGCGAGAACAGGCTAGTCCTGGAGGTGGCACAGCATCTTGGTGAGCCACTTGAACTTTAACCTTCAGTCTTGTAAGTGGGGACTTACATTTCTACAGTGGACACTAAACTAAACAAATGTTTGTTTAGGTGAGAACACAGTGCGTACCATTGCCATGGACGGTACCGAGGGTCTGGTCCGTGGACAGAGGGTTCTGGACACTGGCGCCCCCATCAGAATCCCAGTGGGTCCCGAGACTCTGGGCAGGATCATGAATGTCATCGGTGAGCCCATCGACGAGAGGGGTCCCATCACCACCAAGCAGTGAGTTCACTTATAAAAACACAATTGCATATATGATATTAAATAATTAATTTTTTTTACAAATGTCAAAAATATTTACCAAGTGAATTTGAGAGCAGTATTGCAACAAGGACTTTGAAAACATTAATATTGGTTTGCATTAATTTGTACTCTTTAAATGGCTGAAAATGTTTTTGCTTTCCTCCCATAGCACTGCACCCATCCATGCTGAAGCCCCCGAGTTCACAGACATGAGTGTGGAGCAGGAGATTCTGGTGACTGGCATCAAGGTGGTGGACCTGCTGGCCCCATACGCCAAGGGAGGAAAGATCGGTATGTGCTTACACATAAATATTTAGGCTTTTAAACTGGAATAACTGAAGCAAACTCCTTCATTTTCTTTTGTAATAAAACAAATCTTTAATTGCTCAGGTCTGTTCGGTGGTGCTGGTGTGGGCAAGACTGTGTTGATCATGGAGCTGATTAACAACGTCGCCAAGGCCCATGGTGGTTACTCTGTGTTTGCCGGTGTGGGCGAGCGTACCCGTGAGGGAAACGACTTGTACCATGAAATGATTGAGTCCGGTGTCATCAACCTGAAAGACAACTCCTCCAAGGTGAGGGTTTAGGCAACTACTGGAAATTGAAACTTGAAATGAGACATTTTGAATAGAAGCAAACATCATCCACTCACCTTTTATTGTTGTCTCTGCTAGGTGGCGCTGGTGTACGGACAGATGAACGAGCCCCCAGGCGCCCGCGCCAGAGTGGCTCTGACTGGTCTGAGCGTAGCAGAGTACTTCCGTGATCAGGAGGGTCAGGATGTGCTGCTCTTCATTGACAACATCTTCCGATTCACACAGGCTGGCTCTGAGGTCTGTACTAACCTCCATGTCTGTCAGTAGGATAACAATAAATATTTGCAATGGCAGTTAATTGGGATTGTTACTTTTAAACTCTGCTACAGATCTTAAATGTGACTCGATAATAACCAAAGCTCTTACCTCTCAGGTGTCTGCCCTGCTGGGTCGTATCCCCTCCGCTGTGGGTTACCAGCCCACTCTGGCCACTGACATGGGAACCATGCAGGAGAGAATCACCACCACCAAGAAGGGATCAATCACATCTGTGCAGGTAAACTTTGAAACTGTAAAGATGGACACTCAAATGGAAATGTTCTTTTTAAATATGAACTGAGTCTCGATCCTCTCCACCAGGCCATCTATGTGCCCGCTGACGATTTGACTGACCCTGCCCCTGCCACCACCTTCGCTCACTTGGACGCCACCACTGTGTTGTCCCGTGCCATCGCTGAGCTGGGTATCTACCCCGCTGTGGATCCCCTGGATTCAACCTCCCGTATCATGGACCCCAACATCGTCGGAATAGAGCACTACGAGATCGCCCGTAATGTGCAGAAAATCCTTCAGGTTTGAGACTTAATAATTATCTTTTTATAAATATAGTTTAGGACAACAAAATCGTATCAGGCTAACGAGTTCTACTTTCTTCCTCTAGGACTACAAGTCCCTGCAGGATATCATTGCCATCCTGGGTATGGATGAGTTGTCTGAGGAGGACAAACTGACCGTGGCTCGCGCCCGTAAGATCCAGCGTTTCCTGTCCCAGCCCTTCCAGGTGGCCGAGGTCTTCACCGGTCACATGGGCAAGCTGGTGCCCCTCAAGGAGACCATCAAGGGCTTCAAGAGCATTCTTGCCGGTAAGTGTAGAAGATCCGTCATTTGTATAAAGTACTTAATAATTCACACTTTTCTAGATTGTGCCTCATCTTCCTATTTGAAGTACTGATTTCTTTGGTTCCTGTCCCCTGTAGGTGAGTACGACAGTCTGCCCGAGCAGGCCTTCTACATGGTGGGCGCCATCGAGGAGGTCGTTGAGAAGGCACAGAGGCTGGCTGAGGAGCACGCAAACAAAGACTAAACATCTGTGAGAAAATAGGAAGGAAAAAGAAGAGGGGTTCTGCGGTTAGGAGCACTTGGTTTGTAAAACATGTCAAAATACAAATATACCTGTCTAGTCATCCTGAGAAGTTCTATTTAATGTTTCCAATGCAAGATGGAATAAAACGCTGTCTTTACACAAAACAACTTGTCAACTGTATTTACTAGATGCTTAAAAAGTTGTAGTTGAGAATCTTGTTCCTAATGGTGGATTCCATGAAGTTGCTGTAATCCACTCTGAACACAAGATGGCAGTCTTGGTCATGTTGAGTTGTCTGAACTGTGTTGCCGCTTGTCACGTGCTGAAATCAAACGGTGGATGAGTGTTTGTTTAAACTTTAAGGGATAACAAACAGGTGGAACAAAACATTCCCTTCTGACTGGTTCAGCTTAATAGAATACCAACTGCAGGTTTTAGATAGTTGTGCATATAGATGTTATAATAAAGGCATGTATCACGCAAGTGTCCATGGCCAACAATGCCATGTAAACCCCTTCACACATTAAATATGTATAGGCATTCGTGGAAATGCCTCTGAGTACTTATTCCTTTGTGGAGCAGACTCGACTGGAAATTCTATTGGAGTCTGACCTCAGGCCGTGGATTTAGAGTAGCCGGATTATATAGGGATAGAAAATCCTGTTGTGTAATAACCCTGCCTGCTCTGCAGAAGCAATTCAAAGGTTTTGTATTCATTCAACATGCAGATCAAATATTAGGTACTAGTTTTTTTTTTTATATAGTGAGTCTGATTCCATTGTCTGTGGGATAACTGACTGAACTCTATTTGCTCGCTTGTATGTAATTTAGAATGCATCATTGGTTATTACTTCAGGGTTATCACAGTATCTGTATCAGTGGCGTAACTATCGCCGGTGCATTCTTCAAAGTAACCTAACAACCTAAATTAATTTTTAATTTGTCTGTCCAATGACCTTGCTCCCTTTCATGTCATGTGATGCCTTGCGTGACGAGCGAACCGTTTAATCAACATCAAAAGTTATATGTACTACACAGCTATAGCAGCAGCAAGATCGGCAGAATTATAACAAATTGAATAGCTTGCATTTATAATGTACAGCAAACCAAAACACAAGAGCGGCGCTCAAAAGAACAAGGAGATGTAAAGGCTAAACAGACAAAATTAGACAGTTTTTTTTTTTTGTCATACATCGTCCTTGAAATCGAACGCTAACGTTGGTAATGTTGCCGTGCAGCGTCAGCCGGAGGCTAACGATAGCTCACCTGCCTCACCATCATGTAGCTCCACAAGTGAAGCTGTATCCGATAGGGGACTCTATGGCGCTATTGAGACCCCCGACACCAAGATCAAAGGCTATATTATAGCAACCGGTCCATGTAGGCCTATTGGCCCATTCTCCAGAGACACACATCAAGGAAACAGGTGGGTCTCCGAGATGTATTACACCACCACTACCAGAGCAGGTGTCAAAATGCCACGGACATGGCTGTGTTACTCCCCCACCCTGGACTGTGCCTGTTGTGAGCCGTGCTGACTGTTCGCAGACCGAGGTGCACCGTTCTACAGTGATGCGAGGATTGACTCACATGCACAATCTCAGGTCCATGTCGGAGCGTGTGTCATATATGAACAGTGGAAGAAAAACGGGAGATTGAGCGTATTGTCAACGTTACAATCACTCTGGCCACTTGTAACTTGGCTTTTAGAGGACATAGGGAGATTCTTGGACAGCCGAACAGCGGAAACTTTCTCAGTATGATAGAACTTTTAGCATGTTACGATCCGGTTCTGAAAGAACTTGTTGAGCGACCACAAGGTTCTGTGAAATAATGAGAATCTACATAATCGCAAAGTGGGTGCAGTGCGACATTCAAGTAGAAATAAATAATTCTCCGTTTTACTGTATGTTTGCATAAGTAGACTATATTTTTCGTTTCTTTAATTTCAAGACAACTTTGGGAATTTTGTTTGAGTTTTAATTAGATTTTGAAAGTAGAGAGAGCGAGAGTCAACGCTGAGTTGGGGGGGCCCAAAAAAATATTTGCACCGGGGCCAATCACAACCTTGTTACGCCACTTCACAAATGCTAACTAAAACATCCAGTAATTCCAGTATTACTATGAATGATTTGCTATATGAACATGGCAAATATTCATTTAGCACTGCCATCCTTTTCAGCACTCTAATCTTCAAACTATTCTTTAATCAAATGTGACAATGTATAAAGTCAAGTTCAGATCCTAAAATGCCTATTTGAAACATCTAAATTGTCAAATCTGGCAACAGTAAAAAAACACAATATGAAGGTTTAGTTGGTTTATATACAAAATGATAATCCAGGGAACAGTTAAGTCTGTTAACATGCATACATTATGATGCAGTTCTACTTACCAAGAATTAAATGAAGCATCTCAAATTAGGTCCACATTGAAGGCTTACAACATAAATGTATTACAAGTATTTATTAGTAATAAACATTGATAATGAGTGACGTTATTTTTAAAAATAACTTTCTGTTGCACAAAAACATTGTTTACTTCTCATTATCACTCTGCTGCTTTGTATAGTATTACTTTGCATTCACAATTAGATTAAGAGGACAATCCTTATCATCACAATTGAAATTGGATTGCCACACAGAAAAACCGAGCCTTTTGTATTGCTCGTCCCTAACCTTTCACACATGCCTATCAGGCCAAAGGCAAACTACACCTGATAAGATCTATACAAGGTGGCCTTAAGCGTGGACACAATGCAAAAGAGACTTAGTGAGTCTGTTTGTCTTTGTTCTCGTTTCTGTGTAATCCTACGTTTCATTTTGAGACTACCTTTGCCTTTTGAGACCACTGCTCTTTGCTTCAATCAAAGAAAAAAACTAATATCGCTGGTAAACCTGAAATGTTTGAATTGCATAAAAAGTGCACACAATTATTTCTTGGCAATAGGAATGGCTTGAGAGGTCATGATGTAGTCGGAGACGCAGGTGGGCATGTAGGACAGCGGCAGCCAGAAGAGCTTGGCGTCCCAGCCGGGGGAGTAGCGGTGGCGGGGCCGGACGGCGGACACGGCGTGCTCCATGCAGCCCACCACCTTCATCAGGTCTCCGTCACTGATCTTCTCAACTTTGTCTTTCAATACTGCTAGCGCTAGGGAGGGAACATTTGTGAAATAAATAGAACAATTCAAACCAAATGCATAAATGAAAAGAAGCCATGATCCAAACTTACATTTTTCCAGAAACTCCGTCCCGTAGTCATCTCTGACCTCCTGGGGCATCTTCTCCCACAGATAATTCACGTTTTTGGTCAGGATAGCACTGTCCGTCACATTTGTTTTGAAGAAGCCCGGCTCAATGCAGAGGACTTTGACGCCAAAAGGTGCCATATTTAACCTAAGTAAACATTTCTTTCATCAGCGTTTGTGTTCAAGCGGCGCTGATATTGTGACAAATAATTAATTTTGTGAGTTAATGTTTCACCTGAGGCTGTCGTTGAAAGCCTCCACCCCATACTTGGAAATAGCGTACGGGCCTCCTGTGACACTGATCCTCCCAAACACACTCGCTACGTTCACCACCCGACCCCTGGCCTTCTTGATGAGGGGCACCACACTCAGGGTCACTGCGATCACTCCGTTCAGGTTGACGTCCAACATGGACTTGTAGTCATCGATGGTTAGCCAATCACAGGGTCCGGAGGGGAGGGACACGCCTGCGTTGTTCACTACAGCCCATAAGCCTGGGGAGGGGCACACACATAAAACATAAGATCTTTTGGAAGACTCATCAGATAGTCATCTCTAGAGGGCGGAAACAATTCAAAGCATGTTAATACAAGCTGAATCCATTTGATATGAGATGAATGTCTGCTCGTTAAATGTACTACGACGTCATCGAGTGGCGCCGAAGGACTGTGTAAATGCATGTTAAATGCCCAGCATTCGGCGCCACTCGTATTAAAAGTTTTATTTTGTTTACTTGATTCTTGCAACAGCTGGCGAGTTGTCTTACTGTCACTTACTGTAAACTTGTGAAGTTCTATCACAATCTGTCGCCTCTGTAGATGCTTGATAATTATTTTTAGCATTTTATGAGTTGATTGTAGTCTAACTGCTATATAAATGTGCTTAAATTATTATAGTGACATGTTTTGCCAAGGTCAGTGGACTTCCTCTGGGGTCCATGACTATAGGGACACTCACCCCGCTCCCCCACTTTGTCCTTGATCATGGCGGCCACTTTGGCCACGCTGTCCTGGGACCTCACATCCAGGTGTGTTGTTGTCAGGTTGGGGGAACAGGACTTCCTCAGATCCTCCTCTCCCTTCTCGCTGAAACACGAGGCGATCACTCTGAAGCCCTTGCTGTCCAGGTGGCGGGCCAGGAGGTTTCCAAAGCCGCTGTCGCAGCCTGTGATGTACACATACTTGTTGCCCTTGTCTGGGACCCTGGGCAACTCCCTGAACCAGCGGTACACGTAGTATAACAGCAGCAGCCCCACAAGGTACAGGTACATGACTGGAAGAACAAAGAAGACATTTTGTAGTAGTACTGCACTTTACCCTTTGAGGTAAACTTATTTTAATTGAGTGATTAAGTGATTACAGGACACAAATACTTACAGACAAACAGACCTGGGTTTGGACTTAGTTTAAACGTCTTAATCTCTGCTACATTGATGAGGAAATGTTTACACCTTGTTTTTCTGCAGATAACATTTTCCATTCAAAACATATGATCGGTTTGTAAAATGCAATGAAATGTGAAAGATTGAATTATCCAATATAGGATATACAAACCTAAGTATCTCCACTTCATTGAGGCACATCAGTAAAATGCTTCTTTGCATTACTAGAAAGTAGACTTTTACTCCACCAGTGCCATGAAGCATTTTAATCGTGTCATAGTAGAGAAGTTAGGAAGCTAACGTTGTCTATTTGACATCCTTTTTTGCATTAACTTCCATAGGAGGTATTACATTTCTTGTAATTTAAATGGGATCATATTGGGATCATATTGCGCAATTTGACAGGAGGAAAACGGGGCGGTTATTGAACGCAACTGATTTCAAAGTTCACTAGAAGGTGATTTCTGATTATATATGGTGTAAGTTAACGACTTTACATTGTGTATTTAAATGCAGTATTAACTCCATATATGCTATTTCCTATTTGGATAGGTTTCTGATAACGTGTTGTGCAAAAACTGTTCAAAAAGTGAACAGAAAATTACGCCAAAATGTTATTTTCTTCTCGGTCGCACTTAGCGGTTCCTTGCTATTGACAAACAGAGTGAACACATTATGTTATTATCTTAAACGATATCCTTAGTAGTGTTCTATCTATGGAGGAGTTAAGTTTGCAAGAAGTGAAATACTACAATGAAAATATCGTACCTGTTGAGCAGACGTCTACCCCGACTCTAACCAGCCTTCACCAATACACATGATTATATCAGGCGAGGGGGAGCCTGCACCACTTGACAAAAACAGCCCTCTCCACCAATAGAAACGCAGCACCGCACAGACGCCTATGGAAGGCGTCACCTATCGGCTGGAAAAGGTATATCTGCTGCTGACATGGATTATAAAAATGTATAAATGAGTAACTCGGAAAGAATCAGCTCTTCCAAGCAAGATAACCTTTAGATATGTTTTCTAACTAAAGTATAACTAGATCTGGTAACACAATACAAGAGATCAAACTCCATGCAACGACTATTGTGTACCTGAATCCTACCAGTTATTATTGCACATCAATTAATTAATTTTAAGGCAACGAGACCAATTAAATGATTTAATTCTTAAGCAATAAAACAACAAAACAAATTTTAAGTAAAGGATTTTGTCGTAACAGTCATTCTTGGTCTGCAAACGTTAGGTAGTATTTATACACAAACTGACATACTAACTACATGTGATGGCCTGAGAGTGTTATTTTATTACCCCCACTTATTTAGCTATTTATTATTTTTCCTGTATGAGGGGTGGTCTCCCACATGTTATTGCCACTAGGTGGTAGAATAATGCTTTCCTTTAGTAAAAGTAAAAATACTTCAGCCTTAAAATACTCCATTACCAGTAAAAGTCCAACATTGTACATCTTACTTACGAGAATACGCTAGCAACCTATGCATACGTGTTATACAGGTATACATGTTCCATCATTAGTTCAAAAGCTGGCAGAAATCACTAATGTACATGCTTATTCTGTGAAATGTATTCTAGGGCCATCTGTGGACATGTTTTTCATGATGTCCTGTGAAGACACTTTATAGTGTAACACATACATTTAACTGTAATGCAATGCAACTTATGCTCATTTCATTAAGACACTTTTGTCGGCGTACCTATTACTATGTAGAGTGCCTATGTTCTACTAATGAAGGTTAGGGTTATTGGGTATTTTGGTATGTGTGAAGTTATGACAGAAATAAAAGATGTCTTTGTTTTACAGCGTTTCCATTCAATGAAATGTGTGCCATGGGTCATCTGAAACCTTTCACATGTTCCCCACAAGGAGGCAGCAGTGTTGTGTAGTCATTTATTTTCTGTGCAGATGCAAGCACTTCCACATTATTTCCATAAGTAAAGTTGCAGTAGGATATTGATTGCACACAGAAATGCTTGATCACAGAAATGTACAATATGGTTGTGCATTTTCACAAAATAAGTGCTTGCCAAAACAATTGTTTTTTTTCGCCAAAAAACTCATTAATATTTGATTGTAGCTGTATGAAAGTAGCCTGCATTCGCCGTAGTAAAAACAAAAAGGAACTAGACATGAAGCTTTCCAGCAAAGTGGAGCTGGAAGAGGTCAACAGCCGTAATGTCAACCTGCAGTAACATCAATACACAACGCCTGCTCACTAAGCTACGTTCTAGCTAACAGTGTATTTAGTATAGGGTATTTTTACACATAATGTACATATTAGCTAATGTTTGCTAACATTAATTAGCAAGTGAGACTGGAGCAGAACAACCCTTTGGTTACAGTTTGTTTTATTGCTATATAATTAAATCATTCATTTGTAGAAAGAAGATTGTGTTCTTTGTTTTGTTTTTTAAGTCACGCCGTATTGCTTTAAGAGACGCAGATATAACGGATCAAACAGGGCTAGTATGTGTCAGATGCAACTTTCTTACACTAAGACACTAGATAAATTACACCACCTAAGCATACCTATGACACTTTTTTAAGATATATTATAAGTAGGACAGATATCGCATCTACAACTTTAGAGTAAAAGCAGCTGAAAATAAACGTGTCAAAAAAGAACAAAACCACAGACCACTATAAACAACACATATGGTTAATAATACATAAGAAAGGGCGGGGGGTATACAGTGTGGCCCCGATTCTTGCTAGAGAATCAATGAAGCTTAATTCGGGTTTAGATGCAATAAACACATGTGTTCATATATTCAAATTCCCTAAGGGACATTACGATAGCTATTCTAGTCATTGTATAATTGTGCCAAAGCTTCTGGTCTTAAAGCCTATGCATCCCTGTACTTATCAGGACTTAATAAAGATTACAGAATGTATTTTTCACAGTCCAAACACATTGTCATGTTAAAACACTTTGGTTAAAGCTGCTACAGCGTATAGTGTTATCCTCTGACTGACGTGAAAGCTGGCCTTAGAATACAGTGTAGGCTACAGTTTAAGAGGAACACATTGTCTACAAAGAGACTGAAACCGTTCCTCAGAGAGGGCATTAGCAAATGATTCATAAGAAGAAGACGTTCTTAATCCCCAGGGAAATAACATTTCTCACTATGTTACTATTATTTTCAGAAAATAATTACCTGGGAAGTTTCACAATGATATCTATCAGTTATTTTTTCAATCTATTCACCTGTAGTGTTGCAACATGCATGGAATCCAACAAAACATATCTATAAAGGTTTTATAATCATATTAAAACCAAGGAATCTGTTATGGTTGAGGTGTTTTGCTTTCTCCTCCTCCCCTCTGTCTTCTCTCTCTCTCCTGTGCAGTGTGGTGATCGTTAGAAGGCTCAGCTGGTTCACAATGAGGAGCACCTGTACTCATCTAATCACCTCCTCCATAAAACCCTGGTCATGTTCACACTCCAGTGCCAGATCATTCCGTCTCACTCGGTAGAGCTGAACGTCGTAGTATCCTAGCTTAGTGTGATTTTCTCTTGCTGTTTTTGTTGAAGAGTAACCTTGTTTTTTCCTCTGTTTTTCCAGTGTCTGCTCGAGCCAGCCCGAGTCCTGCCGCCGCCACCGGCGTGAACTAGATCCACCTTCATTTTGTGGATTGTTTTTTAGTTGCTCCTTTTTTACTTTATTAAACTTTGTTAAAAGACTGAATCCATCTGGTCTCTGCCATTGTAGGTCCTGAACTTTTGACCCAGCCTTAACAGAATTATCTGGCCAAAAAACATGGACCCGGCTTTTTTTTTGGACAAGCAGCCAATTCCTTCATCAGTGCTCGTTAGTTTTCAGTCAGCAGCCAGTTACATATGCCTCTGATCAGTCTAGAGTAGCTTTTGTTATGAGCCTTCTTTCTGAGAGAGCCTCCGCTTGGTCGCTGGCAGTTTCTTCTAACAAGCCTTACCTGTGTTCAGATTATAATGCTTTCTCCGGAGAGCTGCGTAAGGTTTTTGACCACCCTGTTAGGGGTAAGGAGGCAGGCAGCCAGCTTCTCTCTCTCCTGCCCCTTTCACACCAGCGCCTTTTCAGCTCCGGCTCGGAGCTAGAGCCTGAAAAGCGCCGGGTTTTCCTGTTCACACCGCAGCGGCGCCGGCTCTTAGCTCCGGAATCCGCTTCATTTCCAGCTCCAACAAATTGTCGGTCCAGAGGCAAGAGCTTTGGAGCTAAGAGGCGACGTCGCTTACGTCTCTCTTACGTCGAGGCGTGCAGGAAACTAAACCCACCTCCCCTGAACATGGGTCGACTGTTATGCCTGCCTACAAGCAGTAGTGCCTATAAACACACTTTATAAAGTCAGGCAACACTAACCAGGCTTTGTGTGATTCTGTTTATTTGTGCCTTACTTTGACCATCCGTTCGCTGTTATCGATCATTGTGGAGAGAGGCAGACGTGTTGTTTTGTATTATTGCAGCTATCGGATGCAAGTAGTCAGTTTAGCTTCGGTTGCTATGCTAACATCACCCGTTTTATACCAGAGAAACTTTCATAACAGCGTTGTGATACCAAACAGTGTCAATTCAGACCGACACACATTCACTTAGGCTAAGGGGAACTGGGGATATGCATCAGCTGCTTGTGTGAGTCGGACAGTGAATACTTTAGAGCGGCCGCTGCAGTGTGAGCTAACCGGGAGCTAACGGGAGAATACACTCCCGTGGAAGAGCAGCCAGCACTGCAGCGGTCGGTAAATGCTGCAGAAACACATTAATAAACAATGAACCACGGCACTCTGGAGCAAAGTATAAGGTTGGAGAAGTCGTTATTCAATTTATTCTGGCTTCGTGTGATTAAAAGCAACACGATCATCGACCCGATGCTGTTGTTGTTGTTGTTGTGAGCGCCGTAATGGGTGCCGTTGGGGAGCAAATCAGCGATGTAAACGGTGACGTCATGACGCAGCAGGGGCAGCTCTGGGGCGCCAGTGGGCGGTGTGCACAGAGCGGGAGCTGAAAAGGGAAACCGGAGCTGAACCAGAAAAGCTCCCGCTCGGAGCTAGAAAGGGAAAAGCGCTGGTGTGAAAGCCGCATCCGTCAGGGAAGAGACTCAGTTTCCCAATATGCCCTTTATTTCCGTATTTTAGCTGCAGAGTGTACTTGGGACCAAGCGGCTTTACAGAGTGTGTTTTTAAGAGGGTTGGCGGACCAAAAGAGCAGGCTCATCAGCCATAAGGGCAGACCTGGGCATTGTACGGCCCGCGAAAGATTACATGATAATTAGAAAATAAAACATATTTGTTTTATGGACTAAAACCGCATTGCTTTTATTTTGAAGCCCATTTATTCTCACAGTGCACGCAATCGTGCACGTCAACTGTGCACGTGAAATGCGTGTCTACCTTCCTTGTCACCCCAGAAAAATGCGAAAATGTCGGCTCATGCCAAAACGAGGAAAGTGGATGCCGAAAGCAGAACTTTCAAACAAATATGGACTACTAATTTTTTCTTTACTGAAGTCAAGGGTACACCTGTGTGTTTGCTTTGTGGAGAGCATGTCGCCGTGTTTAAAGGAATGGTATGCTCATGACACTCATTTTTAAATAATTATCATCCGATAAAACAGACCAGTCTCTGCCAGTCTCAACACTGTGGGCGCCGCCATTTTCCGGACGTGACGTAAACCATGCCTTTGGTTTTCGAAGACACGTTGATCTCCATGTTATTTACTGTAGTTTCTCTATTCAAATATGCCTCACTGTATCGCGAAATATTGCCACAATTCTGATAGGAACAATCCACGGAATGCTCGGTTCCATCTGTTGCCAAAAGGTAAGCGTAAGAAGTACATTCGGAGGCAGTGGCTAGCGAAATGTGGCCGGCCCGAACCGAAAGATTCACAGGCTCATGTATGCAGCGAACATTTCAAATTTCCGGACGACTACTCTGAGAGTATGATAAAACATAACATGGGATTTATGGAACAACCATTACTTAATGGAGATGCAGTACCATCGGCCTTTCTGGTGTCATCACCGACCAGGACACCAGTTCGGCCAGTTGAGAAATCGCCCTCTGCAAGTGTGAAGCGACTGAGGAGCAGAAGTAGTGCTCGGAGTAAGAATCCATCCATCCATCCATCCATCTTCTCCCGCTTATCCGTGGTCGGGTCGCGAGGGTAGCAGTTCCAGCAGAGAGCCCCAAACTTTCTTTTCCCTGGCGACATCAACCAGCTCTGACTGGGGGATCCCAAGGCGCTCCCAGGCCAGCGAAGAGATATAATCCCTCCACCTGGTCCTAGGTCTACCCCTTGGTCTCTTCCCAGCTGGACGTGCCTGGAACACCTCCCTAGGGAGGCGCCCAGGTGGCATCCTAACTAGGTGCCCGAACCACCTCAACTGGCTTCTTTCGACGCGAAGGAGGAGCGGCTCAACTCCGAGTCCCTCCCTGATGACCGAACTTCTCACCTTATCTCTAAGGGAGACACCAGCCACCCGGCGGAGGAAACCCATCTCGGCCACTTGTATCCGCGATCTCGTTCTTTCGGTCATGACCCATCCTTCATGACCATAGGTGAGGGTAGGAACGAAAATGGCCCGGTAGACAGAGAGCTTTGCCTTCCGGCTCAGCTCCCTTTTCGTCACAACGGTGCAGTAAAGCGACTGCAGTACAGCTCCCGCTGCTCCGATTCTCCGGCCCATCTCACGCTCCATTGATCCCTCACTCGAGAACAAGACCCCGAGATACTTGAACTCCTTCACTTGGGGTAAGGACTCATTCCCTACTTGGAGTGGACAGTCCATCGGTTTCCTGCTGAGAACCATGGCCTCAGATTTGGAGGTGCTGATCCTCATCCCAGCCGCTTCACACTCGGTTGCGAACCGATCCAGTGAGTGCTGAAGGTCGCAGACCGATGAAGCCATCAGAACCACATCATCTGCAAAAAGCAGTGGTGCAATCCTTAGTCCACCGAACTGCAGACCCCCCCCCCCCCCCACGACTACGCCTCGAAATCCGATCCATGTATATTACAAACAGGATTGGTGACAAAGCGCAGCCCTGGCGGAGGCCAACCCTCACCGGAAATGGGTCCGACTTACTGCCGAGGACCCGGACACAGCTCTCGCTTTGGGAGTACAGAGATTGGATGGCCCTGAGTAGAGACCCCCTCACCCCATACTCCCGCAGCACCTCCCACAGTAACTCCCTGGGAACCCGGTCATACGCCTTCTCCAAGTCTACAAAACACATGTAGACCGGATAAGCATACTCCCAGGCCCCCTCCAGGATCCTTGCGAGAGTAAAAAGCTGATCCGTCGTTCCACGACCAGGACGGAATCCGCATTGTTCCTCCTCAATCTGAGGTTCGACAATCGGCCTGACCCTCCTTTCGAGTACCTTGGAGTAAACTTTCCCGGGGAGGCTGAGTAGTGTGATGCCTCTGTAATTGGCACACACCCCCTGATCCCCCTTTTTGAAAAGGGGGACCACCACCCCGGTCTGCCACTCCTTCGGTACTGTTTCCGACTTCCACGCAACGTTGATGAGACGTGTCAACCATGACAGTCCCTCAACACCCAGAGCCTTCAGCATTTCCGGGTGGATCTCATCCACCCCCGGGGCTTTTCCACTGTGGAGTTGTTTGACAACCTCAGTGACCTCCCCCCGGGAGATTGGCGTTGATCCCCCGTCATACTCCAGCTCTGCCTCTAACATAGAGGGCGGAGTTGTCGGGTTCAGGAGTTCCTCAAAGTGTTCCTTCCAATGCCCCAACACTCCATCAGTTGAGGTCAACAACGTCCCATCCTTACTGTACACAGCTTGGATGGTTCCCTGCTTCCCCCTCCTGAGGTGTCGGACAGTTTTCCAGAACAACTTTGGTGCCGCCCGAAAGTCCTTCTCCATGTCTTCTCCGAACTTCTCCCACACCCGCTGCTTTGCCTCGGCCACGGATGAGGCTGCTGCCCTTCGGGCCTGTCGGTACCTTGCAACTGCCTCGGGAGTCCCCCGGGATAACAAATCCCTGAAGGCCTCCTTCTTCAGTCGGACGGCTTCCCTGACCACCGGTGTCCACCAGGAGGTTCGAGGGTTACCGCCCCTTGAGGCACCTAGGACCTTGAGACCACAGCTCCCCGCCACGGCTTCGGCAATAGAGGCTTTGAACACCGACCACTCTGGTTCAATGTCCCCAACCTCCACAGGAATGCCCGAAAAGCTCCGCCGGAGGTGTGAGTTGAAGGCCTCCTGAACTTGGGCCTCCTCCAGACGTTCCCAGTTCGCCCGAACTACACGTTTGGGCTTACCAGGTCTATCCAGAGGCTTCCCCCGCCACTCGACCCAACTCACCACCAGATGGTGATCAGTTGACAACTCCGCCCCTCTCTTTACCCGAGTGTCCAAAACATACGGCCTCAGGTCCGATGATACGATAACGAAATCGATCATGGACCTTCTGCCTAGGGTGCTCTGGTACCACGTACACTTATGAGCATCCTTATGTTCGAACATGGTGTTTGTTATGGCCAATCCATGACTAGCACAGAAGTCCAGTAACAAACCACCACTCCGGTTCAGATCAGGGGGGCCGTTCCTCCCAATCACGCCCCTCCAAGTGTCTCCATCATTGCCCACATGTGCGTTGAAGTCTCCCAGCAAGACTAAGGAGTCCCCTTCAGGAGCCCCATACAGGACTCTTTCCAGGGTCTCCAAGAAGGCCGAATACTCTGAACTGCTGTTGGGTGCATAAGCACACACAACAGTCAGAGTTTCCCCCCCCATAACCCGCAGGCGTAGGGAGGCGACCCTCTCGTCCACTGGGGTAAACTCCAACAACGAAGCACCTAACCGGGGACTTGTGAGTATCCCCACACCCGCCCGGCGCCTCACACCTTGAGCAACTCCGGAGAAGAATAGAGTCCAACCCCTATCCAGAAGTAAGGTTCCAGAGCCGACGCTGTGCGTAGAGGTGAGCCCAACCAGATCCAACTGGTACCGCTCCACCTCCCGCACAAGCTCCGGCTCCTTCCCCCCCAGAGAGGTGACGTTCTACGTCCCCAAAGCCAGCTTCTGCCGCCCGGGTCTGGTCCGTCGAGACCCTCCGCTTTCACTGCCACCCTTCTGGCAGCGCACCCGACCCCATCGATGTTTCCCGTAGGTGGTGGGCCCGCGGGACGGAGAAGCGGAGGTGTTGCCCACGTTGCCTTTTCGGAGTAAGAATAATGTATGTTATAGCACATTTCCATTGCAGCGGCTAGCCCCGTTTTAACGTCCTTTAGCGTCCAGGCCAGGACAGTTTGTCCGAGCTTGTCACGGTGAGAACTCAAGAAGGAGTCCAAGGCGCTTTGTGGTATAGTATCAGATTGATGTATCTTTGTTGAACTGTGTAATAAAGTGCTTATTTGAAGAAACAATCCATTGGAGTGCAAAGTCTAGTTTGTACAGCTAACAGAGAATAGTGTCCAGGACACAATTCCTTTTCCCTCAGAACTAAGAACGGTCATCGGCGGATCCGGACAGCGACCCCGCTCTGGCCATATCCAAACGATCTGCACGGAGGACGGACCTGGTCCGGTAGACTCCAACAACACGGCATCTATTGCACGTCTGTCCGTCCTGGGAGAGGGATCCCTCCTCTGTTGCTCTCCCTGAGGTTTCTCCCATGTTCCCTTTAAACTGTGGGTTTTCTTCGGAAGTTTTTCCTTGTACGATGTGAGGGTGTCGTATTGTCATACTGATATGTATGGCTGAATTCCCCCATCCAATCTCTTCACATTGGTCAAAACTTCTTCCTCTGCTGACGTGTCCGAACTCAAATACTCCGCCATGTTTCCGTGTTTTGACAAAGTGAACGCATGGATGACGTCACGACCATCACGTGACTACTGAAAATGGCGGCGGCCAGACGGAATATACAGGTTTTGATAAAAAAGAGCTATAAAATCATTATTTATAATAAATATCGCTGATTTCTTCAGGGTATGGTTTAAACATAATGTTTCACTAAATACTGAAGTTTTGATTAATTATCTAATGAGTGGACCATTCCTTTAAAGAGTACAATTTGAAACTGCATTACGAGACGAAACATGTCGCGAAATACAAAAACTTGACTGATGCCGAACGAGCGCGGACATCAACGGATTTACTAGCAAAGCTAGAAAAACAACAAGGCTGTTTCACAAAGCTGCATGCAGACAGAGATGCAGCGAATAGAACCAGCTTTGTAATAGCCCACAAAATCGCCCAGAACAGTAACGGCCCCTACACACGGCGGCGGGCCTTGCCGCTTCAATGCTTCTGCCCATTCACTTTGAATGGGGTGACGTCACGATTCGCCGAACTGCAGAAAGCGCAGCTTCTCTCGCGGTGCTCGCTGCAAAAGTAGAGCAATGTTCTACTTTTGCCGCCTCGACGGAGGCATCAGCCAATCAAATCCCTCGTATGTAAATCTGACAGTACAAGCACTAGCCAATCAAACCGGGTGTATGTTGGGAGAGCCAGACCGCAGTTATTTCCCATATGTAAACAAATGGAGGAGAAAATGATCGTGGCGGTAGGGAATCACCCAGTACTCTATGACCAGCCCCTCTTTACATACAGGGATACAAACCGGAGGAGCCAGGCATGGGGGGAGGTGGCAGAGACAGTGGGTGAAACTGGTAGGTTTTCGCTTGTTTGGGGAGTTTATATCCAGTGTACTTCGTTTGAATGGACAGCTAGCAAGCATAGACCAACCTGATCTCACCAAAATGCGTGACTCCACCACGACTCCTTAACACCACAATGCGTGGTGGAGTCACGAACTTTGTTACATTTGCGTGTCGGCACCACGCAAACAACCCCAATGTAAAGTGAATGAGGCTCCTTTGTCGTGGTGCACACACGCATTTCTACAACGTCCTGCAGTGAGCTTTTATTCTATAAAACGTTTTTAAAATCTACTTTATAGCTTGTAGTAACTCACGGGAGGCTTCTTTTATTTTATTTGTATTCATAATAATTTTTATTTTTCGTCAGAATGTAAAAATTACATTAGTTACGAATTTGTGTTCTCAAAAAACACTGCATTGTGTGTAATGCAACTGTGATTTTTATTAAATTAGTTAGTTTTTAAGGAAGGCCAGAGCTTCAGCTGTGTCAAATAGATTGTTCCCTTTAGTTAACGTTATTTAAAAGATAATGATCATGTCCTCTGTATTGTATTACGAGCGTCCATTCCCATTGGATAACGGAGAATTTTACACCCGGAGGTAAGTAGCCTATTCTCCTTACTGTGGATTGATCTCAGTGATATCTGCTCTACTCATCGACTAAAAAACACCAAATTGTCCTTGTTAATTACACAACATTGATTGGTTTGAATTGTGTGCAATGCTTTTGTATTTTTCCCCTTCGATTCGGAGAAACAAATATTTTTTCGGAGTTTTAGGACGGCAGAAGACACTACACTACCCAGAATCCTCAGCTATCGTTTGGAACTACACCATGTGCTTAGCTTGACAAACCCCGTGATCAGTCCTCAACCTCTGTGATTGGATGCGCGACGTTTACACAGAGCGTCCAAAAGGACTTTGAAATGGAATGAAACCCATCGACGGCACACTATTCAAAACAGGAATCGAACGTGTCCTACCCCCCCCCCCTTAGGTCACAGGCTCATCCAACAGTGCTACGCAATAAAACAGATACACAGAAAAAATAGTGAAATAGTGCAATAAGAGTCTATATAGGCTACAAGTGATTGGAATATGATATATTAGATACATAATTTCTAAGTAGCAGCCAGATGAATGTTATTTCTAAGTTCAGGTGTTTAATAGTCTTCTGGCCTGTGGGATGAAGCTGTCTCTGTGTCTGGTGGTTTTAGTCCGGATGCTGCGGTACCGCCTGCCAGACTGCAGCAGACAGAACCGTTTTATTTTAGTTACTTTACAGATTTGGATTAATGATGTGAAATATAAACAACCCTTAAATCAGACTTTAGTTACACCTGAATGAAATTCAGTGAAGGTGATTGTCAAGTGCCAACAATCAGGAGAGATATTTGATAGTTGGTGCTTGAGAAGACTATTTATCTGCAGATCCGTTTAAAGCATATTCATTACTCGTTATTCTCTAATAGTTCATTAAAGACTGTATATAATTGCTATTTTGCACATCCCTTTCAAGATTTTAAGATTTTCTAAGGTTTATTGACATATCATATACACAACAGTGTAGTTATGTAATGAATGAAAAACTTGGGTCACAGGTTCCTCAACAGTGCATTACAAGACATCTATCAATATGTGTGTACCTCCACCATTACACTGTCGTACTCTGCACATTTCTTTAAATAAAGCCTCATTAGTTAGCACATCCTCCTATCAGGCACTAAACTGTTTTACTCTAGATATCATTTGAGTATCTTCTTGATATTTTCTATTCTATATTTATATAATTGACCTTCTACTTTCCCACTATTTTGTATGTACTCTTAATATTTGAATGTTTTCATAAAATATAACACATTCAAAAGTGCTTTACAAAAATGAAAGACATTAAGAAAAAGGCATTTTAAACAGTCATTAAAAAGCAACACAATCTTCCTGCATTGCAATTACTCTAAACGTGTAATAACGTGCTTTAACCAGTAGGTGGTTTGGGTTAAAAGCATAGGTTAAAAGGCTGTCAAGTTTACAGTGTTAACACAATAAAATATACTGCTGTTTCCGGTTTAGTTTACGACGAATATTATTTTGTTATTGTTTTGATATTTGTAACACAAAAGCGATGGAAAAAACCCATAGCAACCAAAAAAAGATGGTCTTAACATGACCCAGTCGTTTAGTAGTTAATAAAAAACAATAATATCAAAACAAAATATTACTACTAACTTTATTGTGAAATTAAAACAGAACGGTAAAAGAATAGTTTCCGGTCTATTATGATGCCTGATCTCTGTAGATAAATAAAGAACTAAGACATATGTGTAATATTTAATGCAGCCAAACCATTTATTACAATGCATTCATGTGATGACTTTCAAAGAGTAAAGCAAGCACTGCTGAATAAAGTATGATTTTCTCTTTTACGAAACGTTTTTTTTTCATATGGAATGCAGTTGGAGGTCAACCAATCAAAGAGCTTGAGGGCTGATCACGGGGTTCATGGTGTAGTCCCAAACGATAGCTGAGGATTCTGGGTAGTGTAGTGTCTTCTGCCGTCCAAAAACTCCGAAAGAATATTTGTTTCTCCGAATCGAAGGGGGAAAATACAAAAGCATTGCACACAATTCAAACCAATCAATGTTGTGTAATTAACAAGGACAATTTGGTGTTTTTTAGTCGATGAGTAGTACAGATATCACTGTAAAATCAATCGACAGTAAGGAGAATAGGCTGCTTACTTCCGGGTGTAAAATTCTCCGTTATCCAATGGGAATGGACGCTCGTAATACAAGACATGATCATTATCTTTTAAATAACGTTAACTAAAGGGAACAATCTATTTGACACAGCTGAAGCTCTGGCCTTCCTTAAAAACTAACTAATTTAATAAAAATCACAGTTGCATTACACACAATGCACTGTTTTTTGAGAACACAAATTCGTAACTAATGTAATTTTTACATTCTGACGAAAAATAAAAATAATTATGAATACAAATAAAATAAAAGAAGCCTCCCGTGAGTTACTACAAGCTATAAAGTAGATTTTAAAAACGTTTTATAGAATAAAAGCTCACTGCGGGACGTTGTAGAAATGCGTGTGTACACCACGACAAAGGAGCCTCATTCACTTTACATTGGGGTTGTTTGCGTGGTGCCGACACGCAAATGTAACAAAGTTCGTGACTCCACCACGCATTGTGGTGTTAAGGAGTCGTGGTGGAGTCACGCATTCTGGTGAGATCAGGTTGGCATAGACAGTATATTTAGCCAGCATGGATGTAGCATGAATGCTTTGCTTTGTATGTCCGGGGCGGGACATTCATGTGGTTGGTTGTTGGTCGGGTTGCTCGCGTTGACTCCCCAAGCTCAAGACACGCCCACCGCCAAGCGGCAACGCACGCCGCCGTGTGTAGGGGCCGTAAGCCATTCTCGGAGGGGGAGTTTGTGAAAGAGTGCATGGTCGAGTCTGCAGCACTGCTATGCCCAGAGAAAAAATAAGCGTTTGAAAACATCCCGCTGTCCCGCCGCACCGTGACGAGAAGGGTGGAGGACATCCAGGCCCACCTTAACCTGCCATCAGGCCCTGGGGCTGATTGGTTTTGTACTGTAGGCCCCCTATTTAAACAACAAATGAAAGTCATTTATAGCCTCGGCAGGCTCTGTGATCGCACTTCTCCACTCTGCTCTACGCGCGCCATGGTCCTCTCCTCCAGATGAGTGACGTATCGGGCCTCCCTCATGTATCTGTCTGAACTCGCGCGCGATCTTGTGACGATTCTCTCTGACCAATCAGCAGTCGAGAGTGTTGACGTCACAGCCCTGGCCTGGTCTGATAAAAAAGAACCACGATTTTATGGGGCCGGAAAAAAAGGGAAAAAGTACCCGCTAGCCAGTACTAGGCTATATGGAAATGCAACCAAAAACTGGCCTGGCCGCTTGAGGACGGTCCAGGACGCTTAAACGGGGCTACCCGCTGCAGTGGAAATGCGCCATAAGGCGGCCCTGAGGACATCGCAGAGAATCTGGAGTTTCAGCTGCAAAGTGAAGTGGGAAGCTTCGACTTTTTTTCTTTGGCTTTGGATGAGAGCTGTGACATCCGTGACACAGCCCAGCTGCTCATATTTCTCCGGGGGATAACGCGCGACTTCAAGCTTACGGAGGAGCTGGCAGCAATGCGGCCAATGAAAGGAACCACAACGGGGAGTGATCTGTTCACCGAGGTAAACGCATTCATGGACAAAACTGGGACTCGAATGGGACAGACTGGCAGGTGTCACTACGGATGGATGTCCGATTTTGACAGGGAAAAATGTTGGGCTTTTGAAAAGAATGCAAGATAAAGTGAGTGAACTCAACGCAGAGCAGAAATGGGTGTTTATACATTGTATTATTCATCAGCAAGCGTTGTGCAAGTCAGTGCTAAAACTTAGCCATGTGGTTGATGTTGTTACTACAACAGTTACTTTCATCAGAGCGCGAGCATTAAATCACAGGCAGTTTGTTTCACTGTTGGAGGAGCAAGAGAGCGAACATGGTGATGTCAGGTACCACACAGCTGTCAGGTGGCTCAGCCTGGGCAAAGTGCTAAAAAGGTTTTGGGTTCTGAAATCAGAGATAAAAGAGTGTTGTGAGATGAAAGGCAAAACCATCCCAGAGCTGTCTGATAAGGACTGGATGGCAGATTTAACATGTGCTGTTGATGTGACTGCAATGATGAATGCACTGAACACACAACTGCAGGGCAAGGGCCTTTTTGCTCATGAAATGCAGAGCCATGTGAAAGCCTTCATGACAACGTTGCAATTAATTTCAAGGCAACTAGGCAGCAACAATCTCGAACACATGAAAACCCTGAAAGAAGCCAAACCATCAGCTGATCACCGGCACAGGTACTCATCCATGTCAGGAGCACTGCATGATGAATTTTAAAGGCGTTTTCAAGATTTCAAAAAGGTTGAGGATGAAATGCAGCTGGTTTCCTCTCCCTTCACCTGCAGTGTTGAGAGTGCACCCACTGATGTTCAGCTTGAACTAATTGACCTGCAGTCTGATTCACTACTGAAAGAGCACTTTAAGTCAGCATCACTGCTAGAGTTCTACTCTGCTCTCAAGGAGGAGAACTTTCCAAACATGAGGAGACATGCTCAGAAGATGTTGGTTCTCTTTGGATCCACCTACACATGTGAACAGACATTCTCAGTCATGAAGTTTACCAAATCCAGGTACAGATCCTCTCTCACTGATGAACATCTGTCAGCTGTGCTTCGCATCTCCACCTCAGACATTCAACCTGACTTTGATGGACTTGTTAAAGCTCAACAGAGACTGGATTTCTCACACTGAATGAAAAAAAAGAACTGAAGAACACTCAAATGTGGAAATATAACAAGTGAAATGGGGCACTTGACACCTTTTTTTTTTTTGCACAGTTCTGAAAACATTAAATGTTTAATATAGGCATGTAAAGTCAAAAAGGCTACAAAACTGGGACACTTTTCTTTACACAGTTACACAGTTCAGTGACATGTCTTGGCTACAAAGATGATGTGATGAGTAGTGTTACCAATGCCATGTCCATCTCATTAGTATGCAGAAAAAGTGACAGGTCGCCCCGCCCCTTTTTGGCCGGAAGTCCCGCCTTATTTGACCGGAAGTCCCGCCTTTTTATTTTTATTTTGAAAACCGGAAGTCCCGCCTCATTATACCGGAAGTCCCGCCTCGTTCGACCGGATGTCCCGCCCCCACTTCCGGCGGATGTCCCGCCCCCGCTTCCGGTTTACAAAATAAAAAAAATTAAATTAAAATAAAAAAAATGAGAAAAATAAAATGCCGTTGTTTTCAATCAATTAATATGCCTAGGATATATATCCCGCCTCCTAACCACTTCCTGTGTGGTTAATCCTGTATATAGTATCGAATGTAACTTACAAATACTTGCAAATAACATGAAATTAATCAAAAGTAAAGCATCTAAAAACATATATTTAAACCTCTCTGTTTTTGCGAACAGGACATGACATGACATGAGGGGAGAAAACATATGGTGGGAGGAGGGGGGAACACACACACACACACACACACATACACACACACACACACACACACACACACACACACACACACACACACACACACACACACACACACACACACACACACACACACACACACACACACACACACTTTCCCCAGCCCCTCACCCCATAAAATCACTAATTAATTAAACCAGTTCAATACGCATTATTCTTATTCTTATCATTCTTTATGAGCGCAGTAACGGTAAGGTATCTAATTACTTATTTATCTAGTATTCCATCACATAATAACAGAGATGGTCAAACTGAAGTAGAGACATGGCAGAAATCCTACAATGAAGCAGGACAGTGAAGGGGAAGTCTCTTTTGAAGAGGGTTTTAATAGTTTAAAGATCTTAATGCCCCCTTGATCATATCTTTTTTTTTTAAAGACTGTTTCTCTAAAAGGCAGGTTTTGTGATTTTTAAGACTTTTTACAGACACTCGGCAGATTTGTGTGTAATTCTCTCACAAAGGAACAGTAAGTCTCTTACTTTTTTTGATAGTGTTTTTTATGTATGACAACTTTACAACTGGTAGAAAGTTAAGTACTTTTTCTGAGCAGATTTTCTTTAAGACTGTGACTCTTAACAAACCAACCCCCCGAGAGACAGACATACTCATCCCCTTTTCAACGTATTTTGTTTTTGTCTTTCTCGCTTTTTTTTTCCATTATATTTTTGGAAGAAACTACATAGTGATTGCTAGCAAAAATACAACATGCAACTAATACATTATACAATATTACGACTTTTGGCGATATTTTCAACACAATATACTTGTACCCTTTTTTTTTTTGTAGCACTTCAAGATATGTTGCATGTCATGCATAAACACGGTGTCATCTTTCTTGAAACTGATGTGCTGTCCGTTTTACAAACAAGTTATGTTTATGCTTCTTCATCCTCTGAATGTTCCTCCCCCGTCCCTCTTCACAATAACAATCAAGGTGGATCTGTGAAATGAAACACCTCTTCCCGAAGCGTGACTACCCTATTGAGGGCATGCGTCTAAGGCAGTAGGGTCTAAATCGATGGGCCAGATATACTAACATGCAGAACGTACGGTATGTTTGAAAAAGACTAACCATTTATCCAGTTCAAGCTGTCTTTAAGATGTGACATCGCGCTCTGACTATTTCCCATAAAATCGTGACAAACTATTACTTGTTCTTACATTGGACCTCTTGCTGCTTGGTTGAAAATGATAGATGAAAAAGAACTTTTTTAAAAAGAGTCAAACCACAAATGTTTTAAGATTGTTACAAAATGTAAAAAATAAAAAAGGTCTGGAGACAAAATTAATTCAGGTGACTCTGGCTTTATTAGGACAACAAACATATAATACAAATGGGTTAGGGGTTAAATATAACCATCGTGGACTTAATAGTCTAACAAAATACTTTTATCTGTATACATTTGTTCTTTTTAAGAGCACTTTTTGAAATTATTTATTTATTATTTCAGTGGAACAATCCAGTATTTGTTAACATTAACGCTTTCTTCTCTTTTTCTTGTGTTACTAAGATACTTTTAAACACACTTTGGTGTATGCAACACTTGTTCAGATAAACAAGGTTTTTTCTTTTCTGATAAACTTACATATTTTAGTTATTTTATGTTACCAAGATACTTTGAGATACACCCTGATGTACGCAACACTTAACAAAGGGTATAATATGAAGTAGTTGGTAAGGAAGGGGTTTTTCTTTAAGGGTGCAAAACTTTAGAACAGGGTAAAATATTCATTAATTTGTATTGAATTGAGTTTTCTTTTTTTTGATTTTCAACATATTTCTGACGTACTATACTTTTTTGACTTTTTTCTGTAGAATCTTGACAAAACTATTACTTGTTCTTAAATGATGACCTATTGCTGGAGATGAGATGAAAAAGCTACAACGCTTAAAGAACTTTTTTCTAAAAACTCTCAATTCTACACTGACTCCCCCCACTCAACGCAATAAGTCCCACCCCACTCAGCAAATCATCTAAAACGAAGGACCCCACCAAGACGACCGTTGAAAACTAGCCATGGATCTGAGAAAAACCAAGTCTGATGTAGCCTACCCTTATTATCACCAGGATAATGGATATGGACTTAATGACTGGATGGTACAAAGTAGGGGAGAGGATGTTCCCGAAGAAGAGCTCTCCTCTATATGTAATAGTATTGTAAACAAAACATTTAAAGTGGTCCTGGAATCTTCATTTTTCAGAAACATTCTGTAACATTACCGAAGAAATTACACTTACTCTTTTTCTTGTGTTACCAAGATACTTTTAGATACAGTTTGGTGTCTGAAAACTGAAACTGGTTGAATATGAAGTACTTTATAAGGAATTCGGATTCTTTTAAAGGCAGATTTTGGCTTTTTTTTCTCTTGCCAAGATACTTTTAGACACACTTTGAGGGATGCAAAACCTTAAAACTAGAAAATGAAGTACAGTCTGATTAGATTTTTTCTTAAAGACTGTTTCTCTAAAAGGTAAGTTTGTGATTTTAACAATTTTCCCTGACACTTGGCAGATTTGTGTGTAATTCTCTCACAAAGGAACTGTAAGATACACTTTTTATGTATGCAAAACCTTAAACTTTTTTTTTTTTTTGAAAATAAATTACTTTGTCTGAATACATTTTCTTTAAAGGCACTTTTTTTATTTTAACGCTATTTCAGTGGAAAAATACAGTTTTGTTGACATCAAGGCTTTTTTTCTCTTTTCTTGTGTTACTAAGATACTTTTAGACACACTTTGATGAATGCAACACTTGTTCAGTTAAACAATGTTTTTTTTTTTTTCTGATAAACTTACATATTTTTAGTTATTTTATGTTACCAAGATACTTTGAGATACACCCTGATGTACGCAACACTTAACAAAGGGTATAATATGAAGTACTTGGTAAGGAAGGGGTTTTTCTTTAAGGGTGCAAAACTTTAGAACAGGGTAAAATATTCATTAAATTGTATTGAATTGAGTTTTCTTTTTTGATTTTCAACATACTATTTGTACACAATGACTTTTCCATATTTCTGATAAACTATACTTTTGACTTTTTTCCGTAAAATCATGACAAACTATTACTTATTCTTAAATTTCACCTATTGCTGGAGATGAGATGAAAAAGCTACAACGCTTAAAGAACTTTTTTTCTAAAAACTCTAAATTCTATAATTGACTCCCCCATTCAACGCAATGAGCCCCACCCTCCACTCAGCAAATCATCTAAAACGAAGGACCTCACTAAGACGAACGTTGTAAACTAGCCATGGAGCAGAGAAAAGCCAAGACTCCCCCCGCGAGTTGCAGTCAGGAACAGAGTCCACCAGCAACACCACCATGTGGGAAACCCGAATCTTGCAGTACTACTGCTGCTGATGCTACTCCTCGGGTCAAGAAGTCTCAGTTTAGGGACACAGTGAAATCGGAGTTGTTTCATATTCTGGAGATGGTGATGTATCGGTACAGAAAAGAAATCTGCAAAGAATGCCGACGCAGTAACCCCGACCAGAGGCAACATGATTGTTATGTTTTGCATGGGGCTTTTGTTGTTTTTGTGTTTAACTTGTTGTATGCTCCATTTACCCCTCACTACTCTGTCTTTCTGTCTCTGCAGGGCTGGTGTGTGACAGGGGGGCGTGGCTGGTTACTCCTGGCTGCAGATGAGGCACACCTGTCCCCACTCACTTGATTACCTGCTCTTTAAGAGCCTGGCCCTCACCTCACTTCTCTGCCAGAGAATTTTTCATGCTGTCCGGCGTGCCTTTCTGCAGCCTGGAGTTCTTTTTGAGTTTTGGTCGGAAACGTTTTTCCGCAGCTTTGTTTTTGGTTACTACGGCCAGCCAAGCTCCCTGTCGTCAGTACCTGCCTTGGATTACCTTGTTTATTAAACTTTTTGAAACTTTATTTTTTGTCAGTCTCTGCTTTGGGGTCCCAGTAGTATCTAAACGTCACAGAATACTCTGGCCAATATGGACCCCGCAGAGAATGAGAGACTCAGGGAAGCGCTTGCTGCTCAAGGGGTAATGATAGGGCAACATGACAGCGCTCTGCAGAGAGTTATGGAAGCGATTCGGGATTTAACCGCCGGTGTGACCAACATCGGAGGCCGTATGGAACAGGTTGCAGCACATCTCTCCACACTCCCGCCGACTGCCGATGCTCAAGCTACAGACCCTGCTCCTCCACCTCAAGCTGATCCAGAACGACAGCCCTGCAATCCTCGTGAGCCCTTTATCCCCACACCCGTCAGGTATTCAGGAGATTTAGGGTCTTGTAGTCAGTTCTTACACCAGTGTAGTCTTGTGTTTGAGCAACAGCCTTTCACTTATTCCACTGATAGAACTAGGGTTGCTTTCATCATGAGCCTACTGAGTGATAAAGCAGCAGCAGCATGGGCCCTTGCCATATCTAACAGCAACTCGCCTATTAGTCAGTCTCTGTCGTCTTTACTGCAGAGATGCGTAGAGTGTTTGATCATCCAGTGAGGGGGAAGGAGGCTGGTAAAAGACTCCTTTCACTCCACCAGGGTTCAGGCTCTGTTGCTGATTTTGCTATTGATTTCCGCATTCTTGCAGCTGAGAGCGGTTGGGATGACATGGCTTTGCTGGGAATTTTTTATAAGGGGCTTAATGATGAGTTAAAGGATGAACTAGCTGTTAGGGATGAAACCTCCTCCTTAGAGGAGTTGATTTCTCTAGCGATACGACTAGATAACCGCCTCCGCGAGAGGCGTAGGGAGAGATCAGGAAAACATAGCTCCACCTCCTTTCCCCCTCCGTCCAAGTTTCCTAGTCGGCCGGCATTCTCCGGACCTTCTCGCCATCCTCCTGACTCCGGGCCTCCCAGACCTTCTCCAGATACCCAGGTCTCTCCCTTCTTTATGGAGGAGCCCATGCAGCTGGGAAGGATGACGCTTACTCCATCAGAACGTCAACGCCGGCTTCGTCAGAGACTCTGCTTCTACTGTGGCCAGGCTGGTCACGTCAGCGCCGGTTGTCCCTCTCTGCCAAAAGACATGGCTCATCAGCGACAGGGGGAGCACTGATGAGCCACACTTCTATCAACTCAGCCTCCTCCAACCGCATCCCAGTCAAAGGTACTATTTCCTGGTCTCAGAACTCTGTTCCGCTGCAGGTCTTGATTGATTCTGGTGCGGATGACAATTTCATTGACTCTGACTTTGTGATGCAGTCTAAACTTCCTTTTGAGCCTCTTCCAGAACCTAAGGATGTGTTTGCCTTAGATGGGAGACTCCTAGCCCAAGTTACTCACCGTACTGCTCCAGTTTCCCTCAAGATCTCTGGCAACCATCACGAGATAATCTCCCTGTACCTTATCCCCTCACCCATGTCGCCACTCGTTTTAGGTTTT
The DNA here is from genome assembly GCF_902827115.2 of Pseudochaenichthys georgianus. Taxonomy (NCBI): domain Eukaryota; kingdom Metazoa; phylum Chordata; class Actinopteri; order Perciformes; family Channichthyidae; genus Pseudochaenichthys; species Pseudochaenichthys georgianus. Next base: position 5,214,829 of record NC_047504.1, read on the forward strand.
CCGTGGTTGAAGCTCCATAACCCCCACATAGATTGGGCCAACTCGTCTATCATTAACTGGAGTTTATTCTGTCACTCTCATTGCTTACACTCTGCTGTACCCCCCACAGTTACTAGAGCACCAGACCCCCTCAAACCCATTGATCTCACCTCTGTACCCCCTGAATATCACAGTGTCAAGGAGGTTTTCAGCAAGGACCACGCCCTATCCTTGCCGCCTCACCGGCCCTACGACTGTGCCATAGATTTGCTCCCTGGCACCCCCTTTCCGTCAAGTAAACTGTACAATATCTCTAGGCCAGAGAAGGAGGCCATGGAGAGTTACATCTCTGACTCACTCGCTGCTGGGCTTATTCGCCCCTCTTCATCGCCTATGGGCGCAGGTTTCTTTTTTGTGGACAAGAAGGATAAGACCCTACACCCTTGCATAGACTACAGAGGGCTTAATGAGATCACAGTCAAGAACAAGTACCCCCTTCCACTCATAGACTCAGCCTTTGTTCCCCTTCATGAAGCCACCATCTTCACTAAGTTGGATCTTCGCAATGCGTACCACTTGGTGAGAATAAGGGAGGGGGATGAGTGGAAGACTGCATTCAATACTCCCAGGGGACATTTTGAGTACTTAGTAATGCCTTTTGGGTTAACGAACGCACCTGGGGTTTTTCAAGCTATGATTAATGATGTATTGCGTGACATGTTAAACAGGTTCGTTTTTGTGTACCTTGATGACATCCTAATCTTCTCTCGCACTCTTCAGGAGCATGTCCAGCATGTTAGGCTGGTACTGCAGAGACTTCTTGAGAACAGACTGTACGTTAAGGCTGAGAAGTGCGAGTTTCATGCCTCTTCTGTGAGTTTCCTGGGTTTTATCGTCGACAAGGGACAATTAAGGACTGACCCCGCCAAGGTCCAAGCAGTGACCGAGTGGCCCACTCCCTCTAACAGGAAGCAGTTGCAAAGGTTTCTGGGCTTTGCCAACTTTTATAGAAGGTTTATTCGGGACTATAGTAGGGTAGCAGTACCTCTGACTAAACTCACCTCTGTCAAGTTGCCTTTTGAGTGGTCTCCTGCAGCTGAGGCAGCTTTTGTAAAACTGAAATGTCTGTTTGCCACTGCTCCTGTGCTCTCTCATTCTGATCCAGGGGTCCAGTTTGTGGTGGAGGTGGATGCCTCTGATTCTGGAGTGGGGACAGTTTTATCCCAGCGTTCCACCGCAGACCAGAAGCTCCACCCTTGTGCGTTCTTCTCTCGTCGGCTGACCCCTGCTGAGAGGAATTACGACGTTGGTAATCGGGAGTTGCTGGCAGTGGTTCTGGCCCTTCAAGAATGGAGGCACTGGCTGGAGGGAGCCAACCATCCTTTTATAGTATGGACGGACCATAAGAATTTGTCTTACCTTCGCTCTGCACGCAGGCTCAACTCACGCCAGGCTCGGTGGGCTCTCTTCCTGGGACGGTTCAACTTCACCTTGACCTACCGGCCTGGCTCCAGGAATGTGAAGGCCGACGCCTTGTCCCGGCAGTTCGCTTCCCCAGTGGAGGACTCAAGAGATGCAACCATTCTGCCATCTTCCTGTGTCGTGGGAGCAGCTAGATGGGAGATTGAAAGGGTGGTCCAGGAGGCCCAGGAGGACCATCCAGCGGCTCAGGATTGTCCACCAGACCGGCTGTTCGTTTCCCCCGATGTTAGATCTCCAGTTCTCCAGTGGGGCCACACGTCCAAGGTTGCCTGCCATGCAGGTTTTCATCGGACCCTGGCTCTAATTCGACAACGCTTCTGGTGGCCCACTATGTCCGCAGACACGAAGGAGTATGTCTCAGCTTGTTCCGTCTGTGCCCGCAGCAAGGCCTCACATCAGGCCCCCGCTGGCCTTCTTCGCCCACTTCCCATTCCCCACCGGCCCTGGTCCCACATTGCGGTGGATTTTGTGACTGGTCTCCCACCATCAGACGGGAACGACACTATTCTGACCATCGTTGACCGTTTCTCTAAGGCTGTGCACTTTGTCCCCCTGCCTAAACTACCTTCTGCCCTCGAGACTGCCACTCTTCTCACCCAGCATGTTTTTAGGCTGCATGGTATCCCTCAGGATATTGTTTCAGACAGGGGTCCGCAGTTTTCCTCCCAAGTTTGGAAGGCCTTTTGTCGGGCATTGGGGGCGTCGGCCAGTTTGTCCTCTGGGTACCATCCCCAAACCAATGGCCAGACGGAGCGGGCAAATCAGGACCTGGGAACGGCTCTTCGTTGTGTTGCCTCTCGAAACCCAGCCTCATGGTCTCTTCATCTGCCATGGGTTGAGTACGCCCACAACTCCCTGGTGTGCTCTGCCACAGGTATGTCACCCTTTATGGCTTCCAACGGCTTCCAACCTCCCCTTTTCCCGGTTCAAGAGAGAGAGGTGGCAGTTCCCTCAGTACAGGGGCATCTTCGGCGAGCCCGCAGAGTCTGGCGTGAAGCCCGGGCAGCTCTTACCCGCACCTCCGCCCGGAACCAGAGGATGGCGGATCGTCATCGACGACCAGCTCCGGATTACCAACCGGGCCAGAAGGTTTGGCTTTCCTCCCGTGACATCCCTCTTCAAACGGATTCTCGGAAACTCACTCCCAGGTACATTGGACCTTATGAGATTGAACAGGTCATCAATCCTAGCGTGGTTAGGCTTAAGTTACCTCTTGCCTTGAAGGTGCACCCCACTTTTCATGTGTCACTCCTTAAGAGAGTTTCCTGCAGCCCTCTTTGCCCTCCAACCAAACCCCCTCCACCCCCCCGGCTCATCGACAACCACCCGGCCTTCACTGTACGGAGGTTGCTGAAGGTTCGAAGGTGGGGCCGTGGATACCAGTATTTAGTGGATTGGGTGGGGTATGGGCCAGAGGAGCAACAATGGGTTTCTCGCTCGCTGATTTTGGACCCAAAACTCTTGAGAGACTTTTATGTCCGTTTCCCGGATAGTCCTGGTAGGCCGCCAGGAGGCGTCCTTTGAGGGGGGGGGTACTGTTATGTTTTGCATGGGGCTTTTGTTGTTTTTGTGTTTAACTTGTTGTATGCTCCATTTACCCCTCACTACTCTGTCTTTCTGTCTCTGCAGGGCTGGTGTGTGACAGGGGGGCGTGGCTGGTTACTCCTGGCTGCAGATGAGGCACACCTGTCCCCACTCACTTGATTACCTGCTCTTTAAGAGCCTGGCCCTCACCTCACTTCTCTGCCAGAGTATTTTTCATGCTGTCCCGCGGTCCGGAGTGCCTTTCTGCAGCCTGGAGTCTGTTGTAGTTAGTTAAGGAGTTCTTTTTGAGTTTTGGTCGGAAACGTTTTTCCGCAGCTTTGTTTTTGGTTACTACAGCCAGCCAAGCTCCCTGTCGTCAGTACCTGCCTTGGATTACCTTGTTTATTAAACTTTTTGAAACTTTATTTTTTGTCAGTCTCTGCTTTGGGGTCCCAGTAGTATCTAAACGTCACAATGATTGTCGGAATGACATGCCCGATTTCTTCTTCAGAAACAATTACAAAGCGTTAATGAAAAGACTTTGGCTCGCCGACTTCGTTGCAGTGATTGACCAGAGTCTTATTGAAAAAGGCATTTGCGAGGATAAACTGAAGATAGGACGCGCTTCGGAAGCCTTTCTGCACAAGCTTGTAAAATGCAGATGCCTCAAGGAGAGACTTGAAATATCCATACAGAGTTGGATGGAGAAGTGCTTTCATTGTATGCTCTGTTTTTTTGACATTGCTTTTGGTATTTGTTCAACACATTCGCAGCAGTCGGTTAGCGGGAGATGATCTATAAGATTATTATGATCCGGTAATGGCTCTACAACACCATCCTCTAGTTTAAATGTCTTCACTTTGTTTCTTTTTCTTTTCACCTTCCTTCTTTTTGTCTTTTTAGTTTTCCGTCCTATGGTCCCTTTTCTTTTCATTCGCATTCTGCGTTTGCTTTTAATTTTTCTTCTCCTTTTCATGTTGCTTTTTCTTCGTTTTTCTTTACTTTTTCTTTTCTTTTCTGCTAATTGTCGTTTGCGATCTTGGCGAGTGGTATGAGATATACTGTTTCTATAAAGGTTATCTATAATACCATCTTTTAAAGAAAGATATTCTTCATATGTCATGTTATCATGGTCCTCTTTTGTCCTAAAGACCTTACATGGATATGATATAGACGAGAGCTCTTCTTCTGGGACATCCTCTCCCCTACTTTGTAACATCCAGTCATTAAGCCCGTATCCACTATCCTGGTGATAATAAGGGCAGGCTACGTCAGACTTGGTTTTTCTCAGATCCATGGCTAGTTTTTAACGGTCGTCCTTAGTTTTATATGATTTGCTGAGTGGGTGGGACATATTGCGTTGAGTGGGAGGCTTCATCTGTAGAAAGTACTCTGTTTGAGGAGATTTCGCTTGGATTCTGACTCTTAATGGCAGTTTGTCATTTTGAGGGTATTTCAGTGAAACAAGGCTGTTTTGAACATTTGACAGATTTATGCTTACATTCTCTGGTAAAGTTACTGAAAGATACACTTTGTGTATAAAAGCTGAAAAGTAGATAATGAAGTAGACTTTGTGTCAGTAGATTTCGTTAAGAATCTTTGACAGATTTATGCTTAATTCTCTCAAGAAGGTTACCGAAAGATACACTTTTGTATTAAAAGCTGAAAAGTAGATAACGAAGTACTTTGTCAGTAGATTTGGTTAAGAATCTGACTCTTAATGGCAGTTTGTCATTTTGAGGGTATTTCAGTGAAACAAGGCTGTTTTGAACATTTGACAGATTTATGCTTAAATTCTCTGAGAAAGTTACCGAAAGATACACTTTTCTTTTTAAAAAAGCTGAAAAGTAGATAATGAAGTGTGCTTTGTGTGTACAGACACACAGAAAACACTGAAAAACACAACAAGAAGGACTGTAATACACATGTATCAGACACGCTCCCCTTGCTATAATGATGACAACAGTTTTTAGATGTAAAAAACACTTTTCTTATTTTTTTCACACACAAAATCAATAGTTATACTGATTGTAGCATCCCCAGGACAGTCTCCAGCATAGAATTCCCCATATTACTGGAGATATCGTGATGGAAGTTTTTCACTTCAGTCAAAATATTCACGTGTATGCTGTTTTCAACACACAGATGCATTACATCTACAAACAGAGCATACAATGAGAGCACATGATACACTTTTGATGTTTGTTTCATTTCTGAGATAATGTTACAGAATGTTTCGGGAAATGAAGATTCCAGGACCACTTTAAATGTTTCGTTTACAATCGTTTCCCAATGACCCGGAATAGTACTGCCAGAATGAACGATATCCAAAATGTCTTCCAGTTTACAAACTTCGGCCATTCTTTTTACACGGGGGTCACTACTCGTTCTGTTTTCAATCGTCCCCATCATCACACTTATTAAACGGGTAAGGACTACATTATGATCAATATATACAGAGCGTTTTGCATAGTAGTTTCCCATTTTTATTTTACTTAAAGAAAAAAGTCACTGCATTGAACAAGTCCCTGGCTTCTTCTCCAGCCGACTGCTGTTTGTTAGTCTTCTTCTTCTCCACCCAACTCTGTATGGATATTTCAAGTCTCTCCTTGAGGCATCTGCATTTTACAAGCTTGTGCAGAAAGGCTTCCGAAGCGCGTCCTATCTTCAGTTTATCCTCGCAAATGCCTTTTTCAATAAGACTCTGGTCAATCACTGCAACGAAGTCGGCGAGCCAAAGTCTTTTCATTAACTCTGGTCGGGGTTACTGCGTCGGCATTCTTTGCAGATTTCTTTTCTGTACCGATACATCACCATCTCCAGAATATGAAACAACTCCGATTTCACGGTGTCCCTAAACTGAGACTTCTTGACCCGAGGAGTAGCATCAGCAGCAGTAGTACTGCAAGATTCGGGTTTCCCACATGGTGGTGTTGCTGGTGGACTCTGTTCCTGACTGCAACTCGCGGGGGGAGTCTTGGCTTTTCTCTGCTCCATGGCTAGTTTACAACGATCGTCTTAGTGGGGTCCTTCGTTTTAGATGATTTGCTGAGTGGGGTGGGACTTATTGCGTTGAGTGGGGGGAGTCAGTGTAGAATTGAGAGTTTTTAGAAAAAAGTTCTTTAAGCGTTGTAGCTTTTTCATCTCATCTCCAGCAATAGGTCATCATTTAAGAACAAGTAATAGTTTTGTCAAGATTCTACAGAAAAAAGTCAAAAAAGTATAGTACGTCAGAAATATGTAAAAGTCATATAGTATGTTGAAAATCAAAAAAAAGAAAACTCAATTCAATACAAATTAATGAATATTTTACCCTGTTCTAAAGTTTTGCACCCTTAAAGAAAAACCCCTTCCTTACCAACTACTTCATATTATACCCTTTGTTAAGTGTTGCGTACATCAGGGTGTATTTCAAAGTATCTTGGTAACATAAAATAACTAAAATATGTAAGTTTATCAGAAAAGAAAAAACCTTGTTTATCTGAACAAGTGTTGCATACACCAAAGTGTGTTTAAAAGTATCTTAGTAACACAAGAAAAAGAGAAGAAAGCGTTAATGTTAACAAATACTGGATTGTTCCACTGAAATAATAAATAAATAATTTCAAAAAGTGCTCTTAAAAAGAACAAATGTATTCAGATAAAAGTATTTTGTTAGACTATTAAGTCCACGATGGTTATATTTAACCCCTAACCCATTTGTATTATATGTTTGTTGTCCTAATAAAGCCAGAGTCACCTGAATTAATTTTGTCTCCAGACCTTTTTTATTTTTTACATTTTGTAACAATCTTAAAACATTTGTGGTTTGACTCTTTTTAAAAAAGTTCTTTTTCATCTATCATTTTCAACCAAGCAGCAAGAGGTCAAATGTAAGAACAAGTAATAGTTTGTCACGATTTTATGGGAAATAGTCAGAGCGCGATGTCACATCTTAAAGACAGCTTGAACTGGATAAATGGTTAGTCTTTTTCAAACATACCGTACGTTCTGCATGTTAGTATATCTGGCCCATCGATTTAGACCCTACTGCCTTAGACGCATGCCCTCAATAGGGTAGTCACGCTTCGGGAAGAGGTGTTTCATTTCACAGATCCACCTTGATTGTTATTGTGAAGAGGGACGGGGGAGGAACATTCAGAGGATGAAGAAGCATAAACATAACTTGTTTGTAAAACGGACAGCACATCAGTTTCAAGAAAGATGACACCGTGTTTATGCATGACATGCAACATATCTTGAAGTCCTACAAAAAAAAAAAGGGTACAAGTATATTGTGTTGAAAATATCGCCAAAAGTCGTAATATTGTATAATGTATTAGTTGCATGTTGTATTTTTGCTAGCAATCACTATGTAGTTTCTTCCAAAAATATAATGGAAAAAAAAAGCGAGAAAGACAAAAACAAAATACGTTGAAAAGGGGATGAGTATGTCTGTCTCTCAGGGGGTTGGTTTGTTAAGAGTCACAGTCTTAAAGAAAATCTGCTCAGAAAAAGTACTTAACTTTCTACCAGTTGTAAAGTTGTCATACATAAAAAACACTATCAAAAAAAGTAAGAGACTTACTGTTCCTTTGTGAGAGAATTACACACAAATCTGCCGAGTGTCTGTAAAAAGTCTTAAAAATCACAAAACCTGCCTTTTAGAGAAACAGTCTTTTAAAAAAAAAGATATGATCAAGGGGGCATTAAGATCTTTAAACTATTAAAACCCTCTTCAAAAGAGACTTCCCCTTCACTGTCCTGCTTCATTGTAGGATTTCTGCCATGTCTCTACTTCAGTTTGACCATCTCTGTTATTATGTGATGGAATACTAGATAAATAAGTAATTAGATACCTTACCGTTACTGCGCTCATAAAGAATGATAAGAATAAGAATAATGCGTATTGAACTGGTTTAATTAATTAGTGATTTTATTTAAGGTAATTAGTTAGAAGCCCTATTTTATCAGTATGTCTGCACAGCAGTTACAATGGTCAAACTACATTAACTTATTAAAGAATTCTTTCCCCGCTTCTGTTTGTGACTTTTTAGGGATCTCGCTGTGTGTGTTAAAACTGTATCAAAAGCTTTGGTAACCTTACCCTTCTTTTTCTTTTTAATGTTTGAGCACAGGTTTTTCTAAATACATTTATGACTGTTAACAAATAATTAAAGCCATCATTATATTCGGACAGCGACTGCATATCGCAGAGATCTGCTTGAAATTGTTGCAGCGGTCTGAGTACGAAAACTCTGTTTTCTTACAAAATGCACCCGTGTCGACTTGTACAAATGCATATGCGTTATCCTCTGATAAATATTCTCTGACTTTCTATATATTTAAGTATATTACCTACCTCCCTCTGTTTACAACATGTTTGTCTCCATAGGGGGTTTATGGCTTCTCCATAGGGGGTTTGGGGTTTTCCCCTCCCCTATCCTCTAGCAAAAAGGCTGACTTTTTAAAATATCTGTTTTTTATATGCTTTACTTTGATTTGGAGCACCCAACGGATGGCTGTAAGTTGTCACCGGTGTCTCGCTGATTAAATTCATATCAAGACGTCTCTTGGCCATTTTCTCTCGACTTGAAAAAATGAGTGACGCTGGCTTTTTATCTAGACAGCCCTAAAGCGAGAGGGGTGAGGGGCTGGGGAAAGTGTGTGTGTGTGTGTGTGTGTGTGTGTGTGTGTGTGTGTGTGTGTGTGTGTGTGTGTGTTCCCCCCTCCTCCCACCATATGTTTTCTCCCCTCATGTCATGTCATGTCCTGTTCGCAAAAACAGAGAGGTTTAAATATATGTTTTTAGATGCTTTACTTTTGATTAATTTCATGTTATTTGCAAGTATTTGTAAGTTACATTCGATACTATATACAGGATTAACCACACAGGAAGTGGTTAGGAGGCGGGATATATATCCTAGGCATATTAATTGATTGAAAACAACGGCATTTTATTTTTCTCATTTTTTTTATTTTAATTTAATTTTTTTTATTTTGTAAACCGGAAGCGGGGGCGGGACATCCGCCGGAAGTGGGGGCGGGACATCCGGTCGAACGAGGCGGGACTTCCGGTATAATGAGGCGGGACTTCCGGTTTTCAAAATAAAAATAAAAAGGCGGGACTTCCGGTCAAATAAGGCGGGACTTCCGGCCAAAAAGGGGCGGGGCGACCTGTCACTTTTTCTGCATACTAATGAGATGGACATGGCATTGGTAACACTACTGTGATGTCTTTAGAAAGCTAAGAAAATCCTTGTTTCAATAGTATATGAAACTCAAAATGCCCTTTGTTATTAATGTGACTGAAAATGAGTCAAATGTTTCACATTTTGTTTATCATTTTGGAAATTATATTTGAATAAATTATATTTTTGAAAGCTAACCTCACCTTTTAATTGCCAAATAATAACTTACACTCTTACCAGCGGTCAAAACAATGCCATTTACTGCTTTTTATATAGAAATAAAATGTATATTATGCATAATTGAGTTCGGCATTTTGGCCCGGCCCTCCAAAATATTTTCAATTGCTCATTTAGCCCCCTGGGAAAAATAATTGCCCACCCCTGCATAAGGGGAACGCTGGTGAGCCATTCTTCCATTTCCTGATCCCCTGGTCGTCCTATTCAAATCCCAGGTATGTTACAGGACACATATCCCCTCCAGATCCTCATTGATTCTGGTGCTCATGACAATTTCATTGACTCTGGCATCATCTCTAAGTTGTCCATTCCCACCATTGAACCGGCTAATTCCAAAGACAGGGTTCTTACACCTTTTCAAAAGTCAAATTCAAGCACTTTTCAAGCATTTTCAAGGTGCATTTTCCAGCTTTTCAAGCATCTTACAGATGTTGTAAATTACATATTTATATACACATACTGATTATTTCCCTACCTCACATTAAATCAGATGTTCTTTATGCTATAAACAACCACATGTGTGTTTCGTGATAGCATTCTACACGAGGATGAAAAATTAAAGAAAAGAAAACTAAGTTTAATATTTCAAAATTAGTGACCTGTACATAGACTAGGCCTCCCATATAACCTGGCTGAGCCGATATACAACAATCAGCCAAATAGCTTTTCAATACATTATTGATTAATTATAGTGAACGCAAGTCAGAGGTACATGGTGTACTTCTACTCCACTGCAGTTCAGAGGTACATGGTGTACTTCTACTCCTCTACAGTTCAGAGGTACATGGTGTACTAGAGCTGCATACTAATAGACTCACAATGGTAACAAGTGGAAAATAATATGTACAAATGTGTACAATGATTTTAGGTAATGTTGACTACTCAAGACTCCTGACTTATACATCTCCAAAGGAAGACTGTGTTCATTCTACAATTACATGGGATTAAAGCAAAATGTAGTTTTAATTGTATAATACTTCAATTTTATATAAAAGACAGTTTGTTTTCATGTTTTCAAATAAACAAAGTGTTGGCTTTCAGAATATTAAACTTGTTTCGGCAAATTCAGATGATAAATACAACTTTGAAGCTTCGGCATGATTACAAGCGGAGAACGGACTAATGTAACATCACAGCAAGCATAACAACAGCCGGTGTTTCTTGTGAGTGTTTCCCCGGTACACAAACGCAAAAATACACAAACACACTCGCGAGCTTCCCCCAGACCAGTAATACAAACGAAAATGTGTCTTCGGGTCAATGTGACTGATTTCGATAGAGCAAGTCACATTTGGTTTAGGCACGAAACATACTACCAGTAGAAATACATTGCTTTCAAAATCGCTCTGTGTCGAATCAATAGATTATAATTCGTGACTATAACACGAAATGCCGTGAGAGCTTCATCCTCTGAACACCACAGGATGGCGACTGTCACGCACATAACATAGGTACGCTCCTCTGAAATGATTGTCCCCTGCAATTATTATTATCCCTCATGGAGTTCGCTATTCAGCTCGTTAGCTTAAACAAACGTAACATGCAACGTTAGCCTAATCTAAAATGTTCTACTGCGGCGTACCTTTCATGTGGCTCGTCAGCGCAGACTCTCGCATCGTTATTTTTGCAAACTTTGCAGGAGGCTACTCGTGGGCTTGACCCTCGTCTTAGCCATGGCTTGTATTTGTCTTCTGCTAGCCAACGCTCGTTGAAACTGCAACCTCCTGGCACACAGTCATCTATCTCTCATCAGAATGCCCAGGTCACACGTAACACAAACACTTGCAGGTCGCGCGCACAGCGCGGGAAGGCCGCAGCGGAGATGTTTTATGTAGAAGAGAAGCAATTCTTGTCTTTTAATCTAAAAAGCGAACTATTCAGTCAGACAGCAATTTTTTGTAAAAGTAAAGCATTTACATTTTCAAGCACTTTATCTCAATTTCAAGCACCATTCCCAAAATTCAAGCACTTTCCCAACCTTGAAAACACCACGTCAAATTTCAAGCATTTTCAAGGATTTCAAGCACCCGTACGAACCATGCAAAGAAGTGTTAGCATTAAATGGCAGACTGTTGCGGCTTTCACACCAGCGCTTTTCCCTTTCTAGCTCCGAGCGGGAGCTTTTCTGATTCAGCTCCGGTTTCCCTTTTCAGCTCCCGCTCTGTGCACACCGCCCACTGGCGCCCCAGAGCTGCGTCATGACGTCACCGTTTACATCGCTGATTTGTTCCCCAGCGGCAGCCATTACGGCGCTCACAACAACAACAACAACAACAACAACGGGGAACTGCGTCGGGTCGATGATCGTGTTGCTTTTAATCACACGAAGCCAGAATAAATTGAATAACGACTTCTCCAACCTTATACTTTTCTCCAGAGTGCCGTGGTTCATTGTTTATTAATGTGTTTCTGCAGCATTTACCGACCGCTGCAGTGCTGGCTGCTCTTCCACGGGAGTTTATTCTCCCGTTAGCTCCCGGTTAGCTCACACTTCAGCGGCCGCTCTAAAGTATTCACTGTCCGACTCACACAAGCAGCTGATGCATATCCCCAGTTCCCCTTAGCCTAAGTGAATGTGTGTCAGTCTGAATTGACGCTGTTTGGTATCACAACGCTGTTATGAAAATGTCTCTGGTATAAAACGGGTGATGTTAGCATAGCAACCGAAGCTAAACTGACTACTTGCATCCGATAGCTGCAATAATACAAAACAACACGTCTGCGTCTCTCCACAATGATCGATAACAGTGAACGGATGGTCAAAGTAAGGTACAAATAAACAGAACCACACGAAGCCTGGTTAGTGTTGCCTGACTT